>NW_020664546.1:1965876-2011137 GCF_002925995.2 Terrapene triunguis
AACACTAACAGATGTATTGGAGCATAAGCTTTCGTGGGTGAATGCCCGTGCATCCGATGAAGTGGGCATTCACCCACGAAAGCTTATGCTCCAATACATCTGTTAGTCTTAAAGGTGCCACAGGACTCTCTGTTGCTTTTTACAGATCCAGACTAACACGGCTACCCCTCTGATACTTAAGAATTATTAAAGGATTTGAAAACATGATTTGTAGTCAGAGTCAAGGAGCTCATTCTATTTATCTTAACAAAGAGAAGGTTAAGGAGTGCCTTGATTACAGTCTATAAGACTTACATAGGGAAAAAATATTTAATAATGGGCTTTTCAGTCTACCAGAGAAAGGTATAACAGTGCAATGACTGCAAGTTGAGCTAGACAAATTCAGACAGGAATAAAGCATACATTTTTAACAGAGTAATTAACCATTAATCACTGACCATTTTAAAATCAAGATTGGATGTTTTCCTAAAAATCTCCCTTAGGAACTATTCTGGGGAAGCTCTGTGACCTGTGTTAAACAGGAGATCAGACTAGATGATCATAATACTAATCTCCCTTGGTTGTGCTATCCTAATTATTCAAGATGGCATCAGAAATTGGTTTGGGAAAATTTCTGACCTCACTGGACATCTCTGAAGACCCTTATATTAGAAAGCTCTCTAGAGCTGTGGAATGATACTGTTTCCCTTTGTGATGTACAGGTCATGTGCAGGATGTACTACTTATCATGGACGTGTACAAACTAGCCCTGAATTTCAAGCTCTCGCGACTGGAACAGCTCTGCCTCCAGTATATTGAAGCATCTGTAGATCTACAGAATGTGCTCATTGTGTGTGAAAATGCTAACAAGCTTCAACTGGATCAACTAAAGGTAAACACTGAATTTCACTAACAAGGTTACTGATAAAAATTAAAGAATTAAAGCTCAGTATAGTCAATGTAGACATTGACTCATGGACTAAACATATTATCATGTTGTTTTGTGGGTTTTAAGGCTTTGAAGTTGACGTTGAAATTGGAGGTAGCAACTTAAACTTCCACCTGGGGCTCAGCACCAGCATTAAATTAGATTCCCTTCCTCCCTCTTCCTATGCCTTTAAGGCTTGGTTTACATTACAGAGTTTGGTTGACCTAGGGCAACGTACATTGACCTAGCTCTGTAAGCGTCTACACTAAAATGTAGCTCCCACCAATGTAAGTCACCCACTACAGCGACCTAATAACTCCACCTCTGCGAGAGGTGTAGGTAGATGTAGTTAGGGTGACGCAGTGCCCATGTGGACACTGCGTTACTTACATCTTCTGTTGGCTGTCAGCCCTGGGGAGTTCCAGGTGTCAGTGCCCCCCAGTGCCCCACACAGTTAAGTCAGTAGAAGCACTCCTGGTGAGAATGCGCACAGCTGACAGAAGGTGGACATGAACCACCACTTTAATTACTGTGGTGGCTGTACATCGATTTAATTTTGTAGTGTAGACATGCCCTAATGCAGCAGCTGGAACAGTTACTGCCCTAAAGACATCTCTTTACGTGAAATCCCTCTACAGTTCTTAGGTGGCTGTCACAGATTCCCAGAGTCTGATCTGTGTCTTAGCCTTTAACCAGTCTCCTGGGAGTACCCCTTTACTGTGCTGGACCCCTTGGATCCCCCAGTGTTTTCCAGGTGCAGGACCATGGCTTCTACAATTTCACCTCTTTCTCTGTGGCTCCCTTCAGGGAGTCTAGCTGAGCCAGACTCCTGCAAGAGATATTTCTCCTTTCAGGGTGCAATGCTCTTAAGTAACTGCAGCAACACCAGGCTGCCTTTCCCCAGCAAGGTAACCTTTATTTGTCGCCTGTAGCACAGAAAGTCTTTGGGTTAGTATGAGAGTGGCAGACTTATGATAGAGTCCATATTGGTGGAACCAGGGCTTCATCCTGCTCTGCTTCCTCTGAGCTCTAGCCTCCTGCCAAGGATTCATGTTTGGTCATTGAGTTTCCCATTTTTTTTCTGGACCCTTCATTGCTTTGTGCTAATTCCAGCCAGCTCTTGATGGCGCATTCTTACCACCCCAGACAGCTACGTGACCCAAACCTCTCATGCCTCCTGCTCTGTTCCAGGAGAAGCACGTTAACCCTTCTGCCTCCAGTGCAGTGAGGAGATGCATATAGTTCACAGAAATATTACAGAAAATTCACACATTTGTCGCAGGAATTTCTCTCTCTTTACTAAAGTTTGTCTGGTTTCTTAAGCTCATTTCTTTTTCTCTGTTATTAGCTCTTCAAGTATGTGTCAGTGTAGTCCCACTGTAGGTGTGCACAGGCCTCATGTACAGAAGATCAGATATTTTGAATAGCTCTCACACAATGGCATAAAAGGCAGAGCAGCCACAACCCAGTTCCCCCACTGCCTTAGCAAATCTCTGACCTGCAACTCTCTTCAGACACTTTAAGCCAGATCTTTTAAGGTGCTTAGTGAAGAATTCTTATAATCAAATTTGTTCTCTAAAGGGTATTGATTGGTGACACCTCCCCACCCCATGTGCAGCAGGGTAAAGTGCTTCTTGCCAGCTCCCATGCCTTGTGACAGAGTTCAAACCCTGCCGGTCCTGCAATGAACTATTCCCTATCATGGACAGACAAGCTAATGCCTCTCTTGCTTAGGAGAGAGTCACATCCTGAATAATTCCTTTGTGTGCAAGAACTTCTCCACTAGGACCTGCAAGTCTAGGAATGCATGGCTGAAGCTACATCTACTTGAGCAGTCCATAGAGGTCACTTTGGCCCCAGATGTGACAATTATGACCAGAGTGAGGCTGGTTAAATTAGCATCGACCAGTGATCCCTTGAGTATTCTTCGAACTCCAAGATCAAGCAGTGGAAATAAGTCAAAGAGGACACTGGCAGAGTTGACACTGAGGATGTCAACTGCCTCTTAAGAGCTTGGCACTATGCACCTTGGCATTGACAGACTTGGCATTGGTAAATCTGGTGCTGAGAACTTTGGCTTCCTTACTGACTGCCCCAACTCAGCGAGTAAAGCTGGCACTGCATCCACTTATAAACTGGACGCCCACTGATGTAGCCTGTCCGAGCATAAACCTAGCTCCAAGACTGAGAGGAACTACCAGGGGGAAGACATGGGATGTTTCTCCAAGGAAAAAACCCTTAAACAGTTGGGCAAAACAAGGGACCTGCCACGATCCCAGTACCAATGCCTGTGATGAAGCCAAGGAAGTTCATCAGTTGGCCCCATTCAGTCCCTCAGTACTGTCCTTCAGTGAGGAGATATATTCCTCCTCACTATTGCTGATGTATCCCTTCTTGCTGACATGGAACAGAGATCCTTCTTCCCTGCCATTGGAGAATGACCTCAAGGAGGATATTGGGGAGCCCACATTCAGAGTACCACCTCAACTGACTCTGGAGTGGCATGGGCCAACCAGCTCCAACCTGGTCAATACCCATAAACATGGCACCTTGTTTGGCTGTATTGACCTTACTGTGGATCATCCTCCCACATGTGAAGGAGTAGTTTAGCCTCTCCTACATGTAGAAAAAGGAATGGATCATGCTTCTTGATGGCTTCGCTGACTAGCCCATCCACAGTGGAATGAGAGGTGGGCCCACAGGAACAGGAGATGATAGAGAGACAACAGTGAGCCCTGTCATCCCCTAAGGAATCCTCCTCACCACCAGACAAGGCAGAGACACCAGCCCCCACCCTGGCTAGGTTGATTCTAAAGCCTTCCTGGACCTCCTGTCCTGAATTGTGGAGACCCTGGATACTGAGGCTTGGACTACACTATCAATTTATACCTGACGTAGTTATACCAACCTGACCCCCAGTGTAAACAGTACTATGTTGATGAGAGGGCTTCTCCCGTCGACATAGCTACTGCCTCTCGGGAGGTGGAGTACCTATGCTGATGGGAGAAGCTCTTCACTAAGTGCTACAGTGGGATGTAAACCTTAACACGCTTAAAACCGCCTTCCCCAAACAAGAACACTTCACCAGAGAAGTAGATTGCATTATGGAACGGGACACCCAAATACCCCGAGAGAACCTGCTTCAATACAGAAATAAAAACCCCTCTGACTACACACCCGTAGTTGTCACCTACCATCCCACACTGGAACCCATATGAGATAGCATTAAACCCATACTCTATGGGGACCACATCCTGAAAAAAATATTTTCTGAACCCCTCTTCTGGCCTTCAAACAAGCCCGCAGCTTCTCCAAACTCATCATTAGAAGCAAGTTCCCCACAGACCAGGACACATCAACTCAAATCTTTACCAGACCCCTGCCAGAACAACAGATGCAAAACCTGTAGACATATCTCCATGGCTACAATGATTGACACCCTCTCCCCAAAACAACTTTCAAGATATGAGAGTCCTGCAACATGTGGCATACCTCATCCGATTCACTAAATGCCCCAATAACAACTATGTGAGTGAAACCAGACAGGCACTATGCTCTCAAATGAGCTAACACAGAAAAATCATAAAAGAGAAAAACACCACGTGGGTGAACACTTTTCAGAAAAAAATGATCACTCTATCTGACTTCTCAGGAAATCTGCACATCTTCAAAAGAGACTCCTGGGAGTTTAAATTTATAATTTTGCTAGACCCTAAAAATCATTGACTAAATAGGACTCTAGATTTATGGCTTATTACAACAATCCCACTAACAACCCCTCTGACAAGTTGCCTTCTCCCCGGCCTTTCCCCCATGACTGAAGGGTTGTTAACAGGCCAATTAATCTTTAATGGTCCCTTGCAATATGGTATCCAGAAATAGACCTGTATGCCACAGACCAGAACAAAAAATGCCGTGTCTTCTACTCCAGAGGGGTTTTGAGTTCAGGCTTTCTGTAGTCTCATAGGCACGGAGGCTCATGTATGCCTTCTGCCAATCCATTTAAGACCAGGGATCCTGAGGAAACTCAGACAAGGTTCAGCTTCAGTTATTATGCTAGACCCAGCTTGGCCCAGACAGTTCTGATACTCTGAGCTGATGAACCTGTCAACACAGCCCCTGATCACACCACTTGTTCTATCTGACATGATTTTGCAAAACAGAAGTGAGATCTTTCGCCTCTTTCATCATTACATCTGACAGTGTGGTTGTTGGCTGATTAACTGCCATTGAAAGGAGCTGTTCAAATGAAGTCCAGAACAGTTTGGTACATAGCACAGGAGTGGGCAAACTTTTTGGTCCGAGGGCTACATCAGGGTGCAAAACTATATGGAGGGCCGGGTAGGGAAGTCTGTGCCCCCCAAACAGCCTGGCCCCCGTCCCCATCCGACCCCTCCCACTTTCCACCTCCTGACTGCCCCCCTCAGAAGCTCCCACCCATCCAACCCCCCACTGCTCCTTGTCTCCTGACCGCCCCCTGCCGGGACCCCCGCCCCCCGGGCCCCACCTCCTATCCAACCTCCCCTGCTCCCTGTCCCCTGACTGCCCCGACCCCTATCCACACCCCCGCCCCCTGTCAGGCCCCCTGGGACCCCACCCCCTATCCAATCCCCCCTGTTCCCCATCCCCTGCCCCCCCAAACCTCTGCCCCATCCAGCCATCCCCTGTCCCCGACTGCCCCCCAGGACCCGCTGCCCCATATCCAACCCCCCGGCCCTGGCCCCCTTACCATGCCTTCCCGGAGCCAGACATACTGCCGTGCTGCCTAGCATGAGCGAGCAGCCCCGCCGGCCAGAGTGCTGCCCGCGCGGCGGCATAGCTGCAGGGGAGGGGGGACAGCAGGGGAGGAGCCGGGGGCTAGCTGCCCGGCCAGGAGCTCAGGGGCCCGGCAGGACGGTCCCGTGGGCCATAGTTTGCCCACCTCTGACATAGCAGAGAAACCTCTACTATACTGAATTATGAGGCAAAATGGAAAAGGTTTTCTATTTGGGCACCAGAACATTTCCCTTGTCAGTTCCTGTTTCTGCTACTCAGGACTGTCTGCTAACTCTAACACATTTGGGACCATCCATCAGATCCATAAGAGTACATTTAGCAGCAATAGCTGCACATCATCCTCAATTCAGGGTTATACTGTATCTTCCCATCCTACAGTTGCTAGATTCCGTAAGGGTCTCATTCATGTTTTTCCCCCCAGACCAAGGGCCTCCTCCTTCCTGGGACCTCAACACAGTGTTAACTGTTTAAAGGGACCTCCTTTTTAGCCACAAGCAACCTGCTCTTTTTATCAACTGTCTATGAAGACTGCTTACATCAACTCATAGTGTAGGGGACATACAAGCTCTTATGGCTGGTCCACCTGACATGATCCTCCATAAAGATAGGCCTCACCCCAAATTCCTGCCTAATATTGTTTCTGATTTTCATTTAAATCAGTTGCTTCCCTGCCCAGTTTTCTCCCTCAAGTGCTATTCTCAAACCAGGGGGGAAGCCAAATGGCACACCCTTTGACATAGTAGGGCTGTAACATACTACCTGGACGGGACAACATCCTTCACGAGATCCCACAGACTGTGTGTAGTCTTTGCAGATAGGGTTAAGGGTCAAGCCATTTCCACCCAAAGGTTGTCCAAATTGATATCTAACTATATTAGATCCTGTTATGAAGTAACTAGGGTAGATTTCACTGGGATGTTTTGGGGTTCACCCAGGCCAGTGAGGGGTTCGGTCAATATCTACCTTTTAACCCTGGGTGTCTTGTGACTGTGCAGCTTTGGTCCAGAGCTCTGACCCCAAGAGCCAGCCAGCAGCCCACAAGGCTCACTCTGGCTTTGTCCAACTTGGTTACTTCTTGCAGGCTGAGTTTAGGACCCTTCCAATCCTGAATCTGCCTCAAAGTCATCATCCTTCAGGGTCCATTCCCTCTCATTGGGCCCTCAGAAAAAGTATTAGGTTCCCTGCCTCTCCAGAGACAGTGCAACACTCCAGCCTGTCAGCTTCCTAGAGGCACACACTCACTGCACTTACCCAGGGCTGATGAGTTATAATGAAAGCAAAACGAGTTTAATCAAAGAGCCTGGATTAAGTGATACCAAGTAAAAGAAATAAAGGTAGAGAAGGTTATAAGCAAATAAAAGTAAAAACATGCATTTAAAAGTCTAAAACTGAATCTACCAAAGTACAGTCTTTATTCAAGATGATCTCTCTCACCCCCAGTCTTCTTTCAAGCTTTTCACAGGCTGGCCTGGCCAGGACCCATCTCACAGCTCAAATTGCTTGGTTTCTTTGGGTCTTTAAAGTGAAGGATCAAGATCTGGGGTGGGCAAACTTTTTGGGCTGAAGGCCACATCTGGGTGGGGAAATTGCATGCAGGGCAGGGAGTGGGAGTGTGGTGTGCGGGAGGGGGTGTGGTGTGCAGGAAGGGGCTCAGGGCAAGGGATTGGGGCAGAGGAGGGGTGTGGGGTATATGAGGGGGCTCAGGGCAGGGGGCTGGGGTGCAGGAAGGGTGCAAGGTGCAGGCAGGGGGCTCAGCGCAGGGAGTTGGGGGGCAGGAGGGGTTCAGGCTCCGGCCCGATGCCGCTTACCTAAAGCAGCTCCGGGGTGGCAGTGGCGCGCACCGGGGCCAGGGCAGGCTCCCTGCACGCCTGCCCTCTCCCCGGCCCCATGCTGCTCCAGGAAGTGCTGCGGCCCCTGGGGGGGCGGGGGGGGCGGAGGGCTCTGCGTGCGCTGCCCTTGCCGCACCTCCAGGTACTTCCCCCGAAGCTCCCATTGGTTCCCCATTCCCGGCCAATCAGAGCTGCGTGGAGCGGTGCCTGGAGGCAAGGGCAACGCATGAAGCCCTCTGCCCCCCCGCCCGGGAGCCGCAGGGACATGGTACCAGCCGCTTCTGGGAGGGCCAGATCCAGCCTGCGGGCCGTAGTTTGCCCACCCCGATCAAGATGAAGTCTCTCTGTCCCTTATATTCCCAAAATTGTTTTTGTTCTAAAAGTTAGGATGGCCTCCTGGAGATTCAGTCTCCTGTCTCTCTCAGGGATGCAAGAACTATGTTATTCTTCTTCGAGTGCTTGCTCATATCGATTACAATTAGGTGTGCGCGCCGTGTGCACGATCGTCAGAAGATTTTTACCCTAGCAACACTCGGTGGGTCGGCTGAGGCGCCCCCTGGAGTGGCACCCTTATGGCGCCGGATATATGCCCGTGCCAACCCAGCACCCCCTCAGTTCCTTCTTATCACCCGTGACGGTCGTTGGAACTGTGGAGAACGGCATAACTGACCTCCACATCCCTAGCTTTACTCGTTGTACTGTAGATAGTTCTTTAGTGTAGTTTTAACAGTTTAACAGTTATAGCGTAGTTGTTAGTAAGTTTTTGTACATAGTGTATATACGTGGAGGAAACAGGGTTTATCCCCTTTCCCTCCTCCCCGGTGCCAGTGCTCATGCCCAGGTTTCCGGGTTTCAAGCCTTGCTTGGCCTGTCTCAAGCCGATGCTCACAGGAGACCCCCACGACTCCTGCTTGAAGTGCCTGGGGGAAGCTCATCAACCCGATAAGTGCCGCATTTGTAAGGCTTTCAAGCCTCGGACAAAAAAGGAGCGGGACTTTCGTTTAAAACAGCTCCTAATGGAAGCGGCACTTAGCCCGGTGCCCTCGGCACTGCGCGCAGACCAGGCACTGTCGGTCCGGCACTGGAACGACCCGGCACCAGCAGTCTCTTGGCACCGGTCGTCTCTGGCACCGGTACAGACGCGGCACCGTTCACTATCTCCACGGCCCAAGAAGCAGCACAAACCACCTGCTGCTCCTCTGCAGTTGCAAGCACCGCCTGGGGCCCCAGTGGAGCAGCACGCCGTGTCGGACCGCACCGCGAAGGCGCCAACTCCGGCACCGTCGATTCCGGCGCCGCAAGCGCCGTTTAGTCCGGTGAATATAGGCTCCCTGGTGCACACTGTGGTTGAGCTGGGCCTGCCATCCACTCCGGAGACCTTCTCCACCGCTCGCGACCTGATCGCACTAACTGAGCCTGGACCGTCTCACCCTCCGGCACCGCCGATGGGGACTGTTCCATCTATAGGGAAGCCAGCCTTCATGTGGCCTCCATCACAGAGCGAGACAGCTCGGCACCGATCTCGATCCCAGTCCAGGTCGCAGTCCCGGTCCCACCAATGGTCCCAGTCTCGGCATCACTCACAGTCCCGGTACCAATCTCCATCTCCGCGCCGGTCGTACTCGCAGCGCCGCTCCGCCTCCCGAAGGTCTCCCTCCCAGTATGATTGGTACCGATCCAGCTCTTGGCACCGGTCCCGGCACCGATCATCTCGCAGCCGATCCCGGCACCGCCCGCACCGTCGGTCTTCGTCGAGATCTAGATCGGCCTCCCGGCACCGTTATGACCGTCGGTCCCAATCCCGATCACAGTACCACTCGGGGCCCTGGCACCGGTCCCCAGCTCCCAGGAGCGGACCGACAGACCGTGACAGTTCAATACAGCAGGCGCGTTCAGCACTGCCTTGGTCTTCACGTCCAAATTCGATGTCGTCCCAAGCGGCGAGTGGCTACCACGTCCAGGGCCAAGACGCGGATGGCACTAACCAGGGGCCAGATGAAGGACAGGATCCTGACCAAGGACCCCCACAATGGTCCTTCTGGACTCCTTGGGCATACCACCAAGCCCGAGGTGTCCCCTCAGGCGCTTCTCGCTCAGCTCATTCGGAGCCTAGGGTGCCTGAAGCCACTGTGAGCCGTCCTCCCCCGATAACCTCAGAGGCGACCGCCCTGCCACTTGAACAGGCTCATGCCCCTAGTGGGGTGGACCTAGGGCAACCGGACCCTCCTCAACCAGACCTTCCCCAGGATCCGCTAGTCCAGGGATTGTCCTCATTCTCGCCTGACGAGGCCGTGGCAGACATGTCCTCCTCTGGCCCACCGCCTATAGATCTTCGTGCACACCAGGACCTGCTGCGCAGGGTGGCACAGAACATGAACCTACAGGTGGAGGTGGTGGAAGTGGTGGAAGTTGAGGATCCTGTGGTGGACATTTTATGGGCCGATGCCCCCACACAGGTTGCCTTACCGTTCATTCGGACCATTCAGGCTAATGCCAATACGATCTGGCAGTCCCCGGCATCTATCCCTCCCACGGCCAGAGGGGTGGAGAGGAAATACATGGTGTCCCTCTAAGGATTATGAATATTTGAAAGTCCACCCCCAACCTTGCTCCCTTGTTGTACAGTCTGTAAATGAGAGGGAGAGGCATGGCCAACAAGCGCCCGCCCCTAAGTCCAAGGACGCTAGGCACCTGGATTTGTTCGGGCGCAAGTTTTATTCTACAAGTGGTCTGCAGCTCAGGATAGCTAACCAGCGGGCCCTCCTGAGCCGTTACAACTATAACACCTGGAACTCGATGGGGAAGTTCAAGGAGTTGGTTCCCCAGGAGTCCAGGGAGGAGTTTGGGGCCTTGCTAGAAGAGGGCAAAAAAGTGGCAAGGACATCCCTGCAGGCGTCCTTAGACGCGGCGGACTCAGCGGCTAGGACTCTAGCCTCAGGCGTGGCTATGCACCGCATTTCATGGCTGCAAGTGTCCGGTCTTCCACTGGAGCTGCAGCAAACTATACAAGACCTCCCTTTGATGGCCAAGGTCTATTTTCAGCCAAAACTGATCCCAGACTGCAGAGTCTGAAGGATAACCGGGCCATCACTCGCTCATTGGGCATGCATACCCCGGTGACGCAACGTAGGCCCTTCTGGCCCCAACCGCAGCGCACCTACCCTAAGCCTCGACTGCGACAAGACTTCACTAGAAGGCGTGGTCGTGGTAATAGGAGACAACAATCTGGTCCTCAATCAGGCCAGAATCAGGGCCCCCCAAAACCATCAGCAGGGCCCAAGCAAAACTTTTGAAGGTGCGCTCGAGGACGGAGCACCGGTCTCCTTGCAGGATCCTTTCCTGCCTTTCTCCAACCGCCTCTCCTATTTCCTCCCTGCGTGGTCCCGCATAACATCAGATCGCTAGTTCCTACGCACGGTGGAAACTGGATACCATCTTCAGTTTGTTTCGCCCCCCCCTTCCCACCCTCCCTCCCCGTCCCTCTTCAGGGACCCTTCTCACAAGCAACTCCTCTTACAGAAGGTACAAGCGCTCCTGTCTATTGGAGCGGTGGAAGAGGTACCAAAGGACTTGAGGGGCAGGGGTTTTTACTCCCGTTACTTCCTAATCCCCAAGGCAAAGGGGGGACGTCGGCCCATCCTGGACCTGCGCGGACTCAACAAATTCATAGTAAAGTTGAAGTTCCGCATGGTTTCCCTGGGGACCATTATCCCTTCCCTGGATCCTGGAGACTGGTATGCTGCCCTCGACATGAAGGACGCATACTTCCACATAGCAATTTACCCGCCACACAGGCGGTTCCTTCTCTTTGTGGTCAACCAGCAACTTTTCCAATTTACCGTCCTTCCCTTCGGCCTGTCCACAGCGCCAAGGGTCTTCACAAAATGTATGGCTGTCGTAGCGGCCTTGCTCCGCAGACATCGGATCCAAGTGTTTCCGTACCTCAATGACTGGCTCATTCGGGGTCGTTCCGAGCTACAGGTGCGGTCTCATGTTCGGTTCGTCATGAGCTTGTTCAGGCAACTGGGCCTGCTGCTTAACACCGAAAAGTCCACTTTGGAGCCAACCCAAAGAATAGACTTCATTGGGGCAGTCCTGGACTCGAAGCTCTCCAAGGCATACCTGCCACAGTCCCGCTTCCAGTCCACGATGACCATTGTTCACGGCCTACAAAGCTTCCCGACCGCGACAGCACGCACATGCCTCAGTCTTCTGGGCCACATGGCCTCGTGCACCTTCATGACCAGACATGCCAGACTACGCCTCCGCCCGCTTCAGACCTGGCTCTCATCAGTGTACCGTCCAGGCCGGGACAGTTTGGACACAGTACTCACGCTGCCGACAGAGGTCTTATCCTCTCTGGGTTGGTGGCTAAACCCCAGCTTTGTTTGCGGGGAGATGCCATTCTATGCCCCACAGCCCTCTCTAGTCCTCACCACAGACGCGTCATCTCTGGGCTGGGGCGCTCACCTCGCGGACCTTTGCACACAAGGTCTTTGGTCTGCACAAGAAATAACCCTGCACATCAACGTCAGGGAACTGAGAGCAGTACACCTGGCATGTCAGGTATTCTGCGAACACCTTCAGGGCCGTTGTGTCACAATCTTCACAGACAACACAACGGCCATGTTTTACATCAACAAGCAAGGCGGAGCGCGGTCGTCCCTCCTCTGTCAGGAAGCCATACACCTCTGGGAATTTTGCATAGCCCACTCGATAGACCTGGTAGCGTCATTTCTCCCAGGAGTCCAGAACACCTTGGCAGATCGCCTCAGCAGGTCCTTCCTGGCTCAAGAGTGGTCGATACGTCCGGACGTTATCCATTCTGTTTTCCGGAAGTGGGGACAGGGGCGGCAAGTTATATGGGCCCGTGGTGCCTGAGCACCAGGAATATTCAGGGCTGGGGGCTGTGCTCCACCAAAAATATCTGGAGCTGGGTTTCTCCCCTGGCCCTGCCTGGAGTGGGCCCCAGCCCCTGCCGCCACCCCGGAGCATCCCCCCCTGCCCCGGAGCTTCCCTGCCTGCCTGAAAGAAAACAGCTGGTGCCTCTCCCTTGCTTGTGCTGCCCGCTGCCTGCCACTGTTTCTGCCTAGGGCTATAGCAGCACAGGGGGAGGGGAAGCGGGACAGGGGAGGAGGGAGGATGCACACTCACACATGTTTTGCAGCCCTCCCTCCCCCCCCCCCCCCAGTAGCCACTAGCAGGAGAGGCCAAGGGGGACTTCCAGCCCGGAGACGGGACATCTGGAGGGGAACCTCACTCACCTGAGCAGCTGCTGGGGCTTCGGTGAGTGTTTGATCCTGTGATCCACACCCCCCCCCTGCAGCCCACTCTCCTGCCCAACGCTGGGCAAGGGCCAGGGACAGCTCCCCCATCCCCCCCCCCCCCCCGGGGGGCCGGGGGGGGGGCGCAGCACAGGGGAGGCCACACATGATGGCAACCCCCCCCCCCCCCCCGTACCCACCATAGGGAAGGCGAGTGGGCTTTCTGGACCTGAGAGAGGCCCTAGGAGCACGTGCAGTGACCGTGGTGCAGAGTGAGTGTGCTTGGGGGTGGGGGAGAGGAGGGGTCCCTCCTCCGGAGCTTGCTTCTGCTAGTGGGGTGGGGTGGGAGTCCTCTCTGGCCCTAGCCCTGGGGCAGCCTGTCTGCACCCCAAGTTCCTTATACCCAGCCCTGCTCCACCCCAGACCCTGCGCCCCCAGCACCCCAACCCTGAGCCCCAGCCCTGAGCACCCTCCTGTACTGTCATCCCCAGCCCCATCCCAGAGCCCTCACCTGAGGGGAAAAACACGCAACTTAAATTTGGTGGTCAGTTCGGAGTATCATTGTGTTTAGCACAATACTTGATTATTTTACACCCTTTAAAGTATATAACTAGTCGTATACAGGTGTTATGTAGTGGGAATGTTCTTAATGTTTTCTCTGAATACTGTGTGGGTGCCTCAGTTTCCCCTATGCATTTCTTAAGGATCTAGATGGTGGGATAAGGGGTTGTGATTGTTGTAGAGCCCTAAAGGGCCAGTGTGATGCTGTCTGCACAGAGAATGGCCGAAACCCTGTCTCCGGAGTCTGGGCAACTGATGGCCTGGGCCGCTCTCCTGCAAGGTGCCAACTGAAGGTGTTAGAGAACAAAGAGATCAGGTGGCCTCCTAATGCCTGGAAAAGAGACAAAGGCCAGAGGAGGGAGTGTCAGTGCGGACTTCCAGGAAACGCATGGTGTGGAAGGGGATGCTGGGATGCTCTGGAACTACTCCATACAAAGCCAGTCAGGACTCTGGGGGAACCTCCTCTCTCTGAGCAGACTGTCTCCAGGACAAGAAGCTTACACCTTCCTGGGTCTGACCTCGGAGCATTCAGCATACCCTTCCACACCGTGCGCTTTCCGCAGTGAGTCCGCCCAGGCGGGGTCCTGGGGAAGCCAGAGGTCCCTGCACCCCAACTCTGCAGTCAGACGTGACTCTCAGCCAGCCGGTAAAACAGAAGGTTTATTAGACGACAGGAACACAGTCTAAAAGAGAGCTTGTAGGTACAGAAAACAGGACCCCTCAGTCAGGTCCATCTTGGGGGGGTGGGGAGCCCAGACCCATGTTCTGGGCCTCTCCCCATTTCCCCAGCCAGCTCCAAACTGACACTTCCTCCTCTGGCCTTTGTGTCTCTTCCGGACAAGAAGGCCACCTGATCTCTTTGTCCCCAACACCTTCAGTTGGCACCTTGCAGGGGAAACTGAGGCACCCACACAGTATTCAGAAAAAACATTAAGAACATTCCCACTTCGTCACAACAGGTGCAACAAAATATAATACTGTATATCGAAGCAGGCAAGTGCTGCTTCTGACTTTCCACTTTTAATTGACCCTTGTAATCTTGTGGCGCCGACGCGTTGTAGCTTCATTTTATATTGGCTTACAGGGCGGGAACGGGGGGGGCACCACCATTTTGGGCACCACCAACAATTATACAAACCTGCCGCCTCTGAGTGGGGATTTCCCCACATAGACCTTTTCACCTCTCGCGAGAATCGGAAGTGCCAGGCGTGCTGCTCTCTCCAGGGACGCTCCCCGGGCTCCCTGTCGGACGCCTTCCTGATACCATGGAAAGACCTCCTGCTCTATGCCTTCCCTCCGTTTCCGTTGGTTCACAAGGTCCTTCTGAAGTTACGCAGAGATAAGGCCCGCTTAATCTTGATCGCTCCAGCATGGCCCAGACAACACTGGTACACCACACTCCTCAATCTGTCGGTGACCAACCAATTCCTCTACCATTGTGGCCGGACCTGATCACTCAGGAACACGGCAGGTTATGCCATCCGGACCTGCAGTCCCTCCACCTGACAGCTTGGATGCTGCATGGCTGACTCAATCTGAGCTGCGTTGCTCCAGTTCGGTGCAGCAAGTACTCTTGGGTAGCAGAAAGCCCTCCACTAGGTCCACATACCTGGCCAAATGGAAGTGCTTCTCCTGCTGGTGTGCCCTGAGCAATACTGTCCCTCTGGAGGTACCAGTACCTACCATCCTAGAGTATCTCTGGTCCCTAAAACAGCAAGGCCTAGCTGTCTCATCTATCAAAGTACACCTAGCAGCGATTTCAGCCTTCCACCCGGGCGAAAACGGGCGCTCGGTTTTCTCCAATCCCATGGTCAGCAGGTTCCTCAAGGGTTTGGAACGTCTGTACTCGCAAATTCGTCATCCGGCCCCTACGTGGGACCTCAATCTGTTCCTATCTAGACTCATGGGTGCCCCCTTCGAACCGATGGCCACCTGCTCTCTTCTGTATCTTTCCTGGAAAACAGCTTTCCTCATCGCTATCACATTGGCGAGACAAGTTTCAGAACTTCGGGCCCTCACATCGGACCCACCGTATACAGTGTTCCATAAGGACAAGGTACAGCTGCGACCAAACCCCGCCTTCCTCCCTAAGGTGGTGTCTGCCTTCCAGGTCAACCAAGACATCTTCCTTCCGGTCTTCTTTCCGAAGCCACACGCTTCGCAACGGGAGCAACAGCTACATTTCCTAGACGTTCGCAGGGCTCTCGCCTTTTACATTGAACGAACAAAGCCTTTTAGAAAGACGTCCCAGCTGTTCATAGCAGTGGCAGACCGGATGAAAGGCCTCCCGGTCTCCTCGCAGCGAATCTTGTCTTGGATTACATCATGCATTCGTGTGTGCTATGACTTAGCTGGTGTCTCAACTACCCACCTCACTGCCCATTCTACTCGGGCTCAAGCTTTGTCCTCTGCCTTTCTGGCTCATGTGCCCATGCAGGAGATCTGTAGGGCAGTGACTTGGTCATCCGTGTATACTTTCGCTTCCCACTATGCCATAGTGCAGCAGTCCAGGGATGATGTGGCATTTGGTTCAGCGGTCCTTCACTCCGCGATATCTAACTCCGACCCCACCACCTAGGTAAGGCTTGGGAGTCACCTAATTGGAATCGATATGAGCAAGCACTCGAAGAAGAAAAGACGGTTACTCACCTTTGTAACTGTTCTTCGAGATGTGTTGCTAATATCCATTCCAAACCCGCCCTCCTTCCTCACTGTCGGAGTAGCCAGCAAGAAGGAACTGAAGGGGCGCTGGGTCGGCAGGGGCATATATCCGGCGCCATGAGGGCGCCACTCCATGGGGCGCCTCAGCCGACCCACCGAGTGTTGCTAGGGTAAAAATCTTCCGACGATCGTGCACGCGGCGCGCGCACCTAATTGGAATGGATATGAGCAACACATCTCGAAGAACAACAGTTACAAAAGTGAGTAACCGTCTTATTCTGTCTCCTGAGTTCAGTCTCAGGATATTGATTTAGCTCGATGGCTTTGTTTAGTGCTAATATGTAAATTAGGGCTAAACAAATTCCTTTGTCTAAGACAAATTGGTTTATCGGCTTTACCTAGGCTAGGCAATCTGGTCTTAAACAGTATCAGAAGGGTAGCCGTGTTAGTCTGATGAAGTGGGCATTCACCCACGAAAGCTTATGCTCCAATACTTCTGTTAGTCTTAAAGGTGCCACAGGACCCTCTGTTGCTTGGTCTTAAACATGCTCTAATAACATAGAGAGCATTTATAATTTCATATATAATGTTACATATCTGTTAGTCTTTAAGGTGCCACCAGACTCCTTGTTGTTAATGTTACATATGTTTCACAATCATAGGCGCCGACTTTCCCTCTGTCCGGTGGGTGCTCGACCCCCCTGGCCCCGCTTCTTCCTGCCCCTGCACCGCCCTTGCCCCACCCCCATCCCACCCCGCCTTTTCCCACCCCAGCCCTGCCCCCTTCCTACCCCCATTCCACCCCTTTCCCCGCAAGTCCCTGCCCCTGCCCCTGCCCTGCCTCTTCTCGGCCTCCTCCCCGGAGCACGCTGCATCCCCACTCCTCCCTCTCCCTCCCAGAAAGTCCTAAGTGCCGCCAAACAGCTGTTAGGCAGCGGGCGGCTGGAAGCACTGGGAGGGAGGGGGAGGAGCGGGGACATGTCGCACTCGAGGAGGGAGGAGAAGGAGACGAGGAGGGGGGAGCTTGGCTGCCGGTGGGTGCAGAGCACCCGCTAATTTTTCCCCATGGGTGCTCCGCAGAGTCGGTGCCTATGTTCACAATTATCATAGAATCATAGAATATCAGGGTTGGAAGGTACCTCAGGAGGTCATCTAGTCCAACCCCCTGCTCAAAGCAGGACCAATTCCCAACTAAATCATCCCAGCCAGGGCTTTGTCAAGCCGGGCCTTAAAAACCTCCAAGGAAGGAGATTCCACCACCTCCCTAGGTAACGCATTCCAGTGCTTCACCACCCTCCTAGTAAAATAGTGTTTCCTAATATCCAACCTAGACCTACCCCACTGCAACTTGAGACCATTGCTCCTTGTTCTGTCATCTACCACCATTGAGAACAGCCGAGCTCCATCCTCTTTGGAACCCCCCTTCAGGTAGTTGAAAGCAGCTATCAAATCCCCCCTCGTTCTTCTCTTCTGGAGACTAAACAATCCCAGTTCCCTCAGCCTCTCCTCATAAGTCATGTGCTCCAGCCCCCTAATCATTTTTGTTGCCCTCCGCTGGACTCTTTCCAATTTTTCCACATCCGTCTTGTAGTGTGGGGCCCAAAACTGGATACAGTACTCCAGATGAGGCCTCACCAATGTCGAATAAAGGGGAACGATCACGTTCCTCGATCTGCTAGCAATGCCCCTACTTATACAGCCCAAAATGCCGTTAGCCGTCTTGGCAACAAGAGCACACTGTTGACTCAAATCCAGCTTCTCGTCCACTGTGACCCCTAGGTCCTTTTCTGCAGTACTGCTACCTAGCCATTTGGTCCCTAGTCTGTAGCAGTGCATAGGATTCTTCCGTCCTAAGTGCAGGACTCTGCACTTGTCCTTGCTGAACCTCATCAGGTTTTTTTGGCCCAATCCTCTAATTTGTCTAGGTCCCTCTGTATCCGATCCCTACCCTCCAGTGTATCTACCACGCCTCCCAGTTTAGTGTCATCTGCAAACTTGCTGAGAGTGCAGTCCACACCATCCTCCAGATCATTAATAAAGATATTAAACAAAACCGGCCCCAGGACCGACCCTTGGGGCACTCTGCTTGAAACCGGCTGCCAACTAGACATGGAGCCATTGATCACTACCTGTTGAGCCCGACGATCTAGCCAGCTTTCTATCCACCTTACAGTCCATTCATCCAGCCCATACTTCTTTAACTTGGCGGCAAGAATACTGTGGGAGACCATATCAAAAGCTTTGCTAAAGTCAAGGAATAACACATCCACTGCTTTCCCCTCATCCACAGAGCCAGTTATCTCCTCATAGAAGGCAATTAGGTTAGTCAGGCACGACTTCCCCTTGGTGAATCCATGTTGACTGTTCCTGATCACTTTCCTCTCCTCTAAGTGTTTCATAATTGATTCCTTGAGGACCTGCTCCATGATTTTTCCAGGGACTGAGGTGAGGCTGACTGGCCTGTAGTTCCCCGGATCCTCCTTCTTCCCTTTTTTAAAGATGGGCACTACATTAGCCTTTTTCCAGTCATCCGGGACCTCCCCCGATCGCCATGCGTTTTCAAAGATAATGGCCAATGGCTCTGCAATCACATCCACCAACTCCTTTAGCACCCTCGGATGCAGCGCATCTGGCCCCATGGACTTGTGCTCGTCCAGTTTTTCTAAATAGTCCCGAACCACTTCTTTCTCCACAGAGGGCTGGTCACCTTCTCCCCATACTGTGCTGCCCAGTGCAGCAGTCTGGGAGCTGACCTTGTTCGTGAAGACAGAGGCAAAAAAATCATTGAGTACATTTGTTTTTTCCACATCCTCGGTCACTAGGTTGCCTCCCTCATTCAGTAAGGGTCCCACACTTTCCTTGACTTTCTTCTTGTTGCTAACATACCTGAAGAAACCCTTCTTGTTACTCTTAACATCTCTTGCTAGCAGCAACTCCAAGTGTGATTTGGCCTTCCTGATTTAAATTATATTTATATTATTGACCAAGGTGGTGTTAGCTTTCAAGGCCTATTTTGTACAAATACTATTGCAGTACTGCGTAGGATGTGAATACAGATGTGCCTTGGGTCACATTCACCCGTGCTCATGAGAGCCCATTCCACCAGAGCTCAGGCAGTTTCTTCAGCTTCTCTACGAAACATCCCTTTTTCAAAATTTGCAGGTCGGCGACATGGGGATCAGTCCACACTTTTACCATCACTCTTCCTTAGTTGAAACTTCAGATCAGGCACCCACTTTGGTAGAACTGCTTTGCATTCATTATTTAAATAGGACTCCAAGAACCCACTGTAAGGTCACTGTTTGATAGTCATCAGAAGTGGAATCTGTGTGGACAGTCACTTAAAGAAAAAGGAACAATTATTTACCTTGTAACACACCTTCAAGGTGTGTTATTCACATGGCTTACACGATCCACTTCCTTTCCTGTATCTACTGTTTCCTACTCTTCTGGGATTGTATGTTGGCAAAGGAACTGAGGGATTGTTAGGTCTTCTCTGGCCTTTATGGGTACATTTACACTGCAATAAAGGACCCCTGAATTAGGCTCAGGGGCTCGGACTGCGGGGCTATAAAATTGCAGCGTAGAAGTTTGGGCCTGGGCTAGAGCCTACGCTCTGAGACTCTGTAAGAGGGGAGGCCTGGGCTCTAGCCTGAGCCTGAATGTCTGCACTGCCACTTCTAGTCCCGCAGCCCGAATCCCATAAGTCTGAGTCAGTTGATCCAGGCTCTGAGACTCAATTCTGTGGGTTTATCATTGCATTGTATGTCCTCAGGTGTGAGACATGAGAGTATCCAGGGCACAGACGCTGCCCCAATGGATACAGTTGGCCAAAAAGAATCAAATTTCACACATACAGAGTGCATGTGCCCCAGAAGTGAAATCTAGGTAGACAACACATCTTTAAGAACTACATTTACTGTAAGATATGATTCTTTATACACGAATGAATGTTACAAGATGCTACGCATCTGATCTAAAGGTTTAGAATAAAAATGTGTGATGTCATTTAGCATTATTTGAGAGATTACATGATTGTATAAGTACATTGTGTCATAACGCATACACTTACGTGGGTAGAGGCAAGGTTGTGCATTCAAGATTGTCACATTCATCTGACAAAGTGGGTATTCACCCACGGAAGCTTATGCTCCAATACATCTGTTAGTCTATAAAGTGCCACAGGACTCTTTGTCGCTTTTTACAGATCCAGACTAACACGGCTACCCCTCTGATACTTAACCTTAACTTGGGCATTCCATTTTGAATGCTTAATTTTATGCATAAATAATGTTGCATTGACAAAGCTTTTTGTATTTAATATCAGAAAGAATAACAAAGATTATGCTACCACATGATACTGATTTCTCAGGATTCTGGTGCAAAACCATCTAGTTCTCTTCTCGTGGTTAATACCATCGGAAACCTTCAGTGGGTATTTTGGAATGGATGCTTTGTAATGGTTTTTCTTCTATTCTGTATAACATTATAGAGTTTCCTCAGATAAGACTGTTTTTCACTTTTTAAGGAACACTGCCTGAACTTTGTGGTTAAAGAGTCACATTTTAATCAGGTAATAATGATGAAAGAATTTGAGCATCTTTCCTCATCCCTGATAGTGGAGATAGTACGAAGAAAACAGCAGCCTCCTGTTCGAACACATTCTGATCAGCCTCTGGATATTGGTAATGTATTTTCCTTCCTGAACTAATAATCACACTGTTTGTTTTCTTGAGACTTGGGCCTTTTCTACACTCAGGAATAGCAGATTGCTGGACATTGATTGCTCAGTCAGTCTAGCGGCACCTATACTGCCTCCTAGGTGCATACAAGGACATGCCAATATTTGCACCGACTAAGCTTCAGGATTGCTGACACTCTATCAGAAACAGACCTAATCACAGTGATTCCCATTTGTGACCTTTGGGCTCAATTGTTTCTACTCACTGTATCTGGTAATGAGCCCTGACAAAGCTCCAGCTGGTCTCACCTATTTAGCAATACAACCTGGCTGCCCATTTAAGGTCAGCTCAAGGTAATGAAAGTCCTCCATTGGATTGTCCCTAGGTACCTGAGAGATCACCTCCCCTTCCACAGCCACAACCTCCTGCAAAAGGTGTGTTCCATGGGAACAGTGAAACCATCAACCAAGAAATAGTGGGAGGCTCCTGAATACAGAAAACAGAACTGTCACAGGAGCAAGACCTAGGCTGTGGAACTAATTCCCTCAATAGATAAGAATGACCACAGGCCCCACTGAATTAAGAAAGAAATGCAAATTCATCTCTTTGCATTATCCTTCCCTCAGTAAGGTTTAAATTCACCCATGCTCATATGTACGTGGACACTCCAGCTATTTCTCGTAAGGGCTGGAAAGGAAGGAAGGAAGAAGAGAGAGATTGCTATAGTTTCTTCTATTTTTAAATACTTACAATGGAAGGTCCCTAGATAGATTCCTCCTGATCCCTAGTGACATGGTGTTCCACAGCTGGGAGCCCTCTGCTAAAACGTTGTTTGCCCCAGTGCATCCATTATTCCCCTGCACTCCATTAGCTGAAGTATCCCTGAAGGGCTGTGTAGAGGAACGTGCTCCATGATGTGGACCAGACCATTCAGCTTATTTGAAGAACTATCCCTTGGAGAATGTTTCTCATCTTGAAACCTATGAGTATTAGGGTGGTGGGAGAAAAGCCAGGGCTTAGCACTGTGAAAAGGAGGGTGAGCTAAGTCAGTCTGCAAGTCAGAGGGGAGAGGAGGATGAGTAATCCCTGCTGAAGGTCTGATTAGGCATGGTGGTAGGTTGAACCCCACTTTGGGGCTAAGACGAGTCATGGGTTTGACCTATGCCTGCTGCAGGCTTCAGGATAGGAGTGTCAGTGCACACTAATCACTGCTACCAGATTGAAGAGAGTGATGGGGCATAATAAGCCTGCTGTTGAGGCCTTTATACCAATGGCATGTGTGTCAGTAGCCCGTATGTAACAGGGTAGCCTGTGTCCAGAATCAGGGCATGGGCAGTAAAGTCCAGTGGTTAGAGCTTTAGGTGGTCAAGCCTGAGGGAGCTGAGTTGGTAGCTGGGGTCTGGAGCCTAGGGTCAATCTGGAGTCAGGCTGGAGTCAATAGCCAGGAGCTGTACCCAAGGGTTAAGCTGGAGTCAATAGCTAGGAACCAGGAATGAGGCAAGGAAGCAGGAATGATTAGGGGTCTGTCTCAGCAGCAGTTCAGGGATCTGGCTTGGTGCACATACAACTTCCTGGTACTCCCTTCAGGCTTAAATAGTAGGCCTGGGACAATCAGAGATATGAGATGGGGCTGCCAGTCATCACTACTGTGGGTGGCACTCCCCACAGTGACTGTTCTCCTGGGATGCATGTTTATTGCCTCGGGCACTGTCAAGGCTGGCTTCTGGCAGTGTGGAAGGGCCACCTGCTTGGCCTCCAGCAGATGTAATTTCAAGTCCCATGAATCCTCACATTGCCCCTCTTTAGGTGTGCCCTGTGGCATTGTCATGCCAGGCTTTTGTGGGTGACATTTGTGAGTCTTTTACAAGTTCAGGGGCATGAATGTTACCGGCAGGCTCCCAGTACTGCTCTTTGGGGCCATAGCCTTCCCAGTCTATGAGGTACCACAATAATCTGGAGCCCAGTATAGCTCAGTCCTCAGACTCCTTGTGGACCTGAACTGGAACTAGTAGGGTGATGGCTGTATTCAAGTCAGAGAAGAGATTTTCTGTGGATGCTTTCAAGAGGGAAATATGGAAGACTGGGTACAATTTGAGGGATTTGGGTAAGCAGAGTTTGAAAGCAACGGTTGATTTTCTGATATATATAGGGCCCAAGCAATTGGAGGTCTAGCTTGAGAGATGGCCTGCCCATGTTGAAATTCTTAGCAGATAACCAGATCTTCTGGCCTACATAAAAGACTGTCTCCGGCAGTCTTCATACCATTTGTAGCCTTCTTAATGTCCTCAACATGCCCCGTTAGTTCTGGAATGTGGTGGATCCTTAAACTAAGTTGGTAGCTGACAGGTTTGGGGAGGCTGCTGGTAGTTAACATAGTTAACAAAAAAAGAGCTTCCCTCAATCTGCTGGAAATGCTCCTACTAATGCAGCCCAATATGCCGTTAGCCTTCTTGGCAACAAGGGCACACTCGTTCTCATCCTTCTCCACCACTGTAATCCCCAGGTCCTTTTCTGCAGAATGGCCGCTTAGCCAGTCAGTCCCCAGCCTGTAGCAGTGCATGGGATTCTTCCGTCCTAAGTGCAGGACTCTGCACTTGTCCTTGTTGAACCTCATCAGATTTCTTTTTGGCCCAATACTCCAATTTTTCTAGGTCCCTCTGGGCCCTATCCGTACCGTCCAGTGTATCTATCTCTCCCCCCAGCTTAGTGTCATCCGCGAACTTGCTGAGGGTGCAATCCATCCCCTTCAGGCAGTGACTCCACTCTTCAAATGCGGATTTAATCACAAGCAATTCCTTATAGAGGATTTTGTACTTCTTTTTCTGTGTGTTGGAGCTTCTGTGAGTGTTATGTGCAGCAGGTGCTGGGGCCCATGCGTCTGAGAGAGCGTGGCCTATCTGGCCACATTAGATGCATCGGCTTCCACTAAGAACTCTTGAGCTGAATCAGGATTCACCGAAATAGGAGCAGTGGTGAAGCTGATTTTGAGCTGTTTGTGAGCCTCAGATGACCAAACAAATTTGGCAGTTTTCCAAAGGAGGGATGTCAAGTGAGCTGTTCACTGTGAGAACCCTGGGATAAGGTGGTGATAGAAATCGGTGAAATGGAGGAAACACTGCACTTCCCAAGTACTCCAACGTGTCTCCCAGTTGTAAACAGCTTCCATCTTATTTGGATTCATGCAGAGCGCATGTACCCCAAAAGCTCTGCAGAGGATTGGTTGAAGGTTCACTTTTCCAGTTTTGTATATAGACTATGCTGCTGCTACCTCTCCTAGCCAGTCCTGATGTGGTGTTTGTGCTGCCCTGGATTCTCCAAAAAGACAAATATCATCTAAATAGACAACTTATTGATCCAGAATGTCCCTAAATATATCATTGATGAAGTGTTGCAAGATCACAGGGACTTTACCAAATGTTCAGTCCGAAGAGCATTACCAGTTATTCAAAGTATCTGTAACAAGTTCACAAAGCAGCCTTCCATTTATCCCCGGCCTAGATGTGTATTAGATTGTAAGCCCACCAGAGGTCTTGTTTGGTGAATATCCATGAGTATCTTACACAGTCCAGCAATTCAGGGATTAAGGACGGGGGGTACCGGTTCCAAATTGTCACTTGGCTCAAAGCCTGGTAGTCTATAAAGAGGTGCAGAGTCCTGTTTTCTTCTTTGCGAAGAAGGCTGGCGTCCCTGCGGGAAATGTTGAGCAGCAAATAAACCCTTGGGCCAGGTTTTATTGAATATATGCAAGGAGAGCTACTGGTTCTGGTTCAGACATCGTGTAAAGATGGCCATAGGGAACCTTCGCCCCAGGTTGTAGGAAGTCATAGTCTCAGTGCAGAGGCAAAATGTCCACATTCTTTTTTTGAAGATGTCTGCATAATCCTGGTATTTATCAGGAATGTGGGGGGTCGGACCCAGGAGTGGCTTGGTTTGGCCATTTGCTGTGAGCCCCAGCACACATGGAAGTGCACTCACCATTGCCTGGAATGGACCCCTGGACATGCAGCTGTTACTATGGAGGCAGGCCTGCTGACATGCTCAATGCTGAAATGCAGGGAATGGATCACACTGAACTGCAGGATTATGTGGGGTTCCTGAATTACTGCTTCGATGGGCACTGTCTTCTGGGTTACCAGCCACAATGACAAGAATGTCCCATTGCTGGTTTCCAAAATGTCTGGTATGGATTTCTGCCAGATGGGGATTTGCAGAATTTGGGCTGTCTTGGAATTTGTGAAATTGGCAGCAGCCCTGGAAACAGTGAGTGCCCACAGCAATGGCAGCTGTCAAGTTTTGCCACGGAGGCACAGCTAACTTGGAACCTGAAGATGCAGCAAATGTCTGGGTGGGCCTGTCAAGACTTGAAGAGGGGGTGTCAGCCCTGAATGTATTTTTGTGGTTGTGCCCAAGCCAAGTCCCACTGTGAAGTCCAAGTTTGGTCGTCTCCTGATCCCTTCCTGGCTGGGGTCTGTGATGGGCATGAAGCGAGTATATGTCCTGACTCGCTGCAGTAGAAGTGCAGGCTCAATTGTGCCAACGTTGCTCCTTCTCCTCGGTGGTCAAACGTCGGCAGTCCACATTGACCTGCATGTGTTCGGGGGATGAACTCAAGGGTGTTAGTGCAGGGTGTGTGCAAGGTGGCTGGGTAGAACCCCTCTTTTCCTCTCTCCGCTTCTGTAGCCCATTGTCAATGTAGATGGCTAGATCAGTGAAAGTATCCAGGCCCATGGTGGCTTCCACACATTCTGAACCTCTTCACTGAGTCCTCACTGAGTCTGGTAGATCTGGGCTGCTTCATTCCACTTGATGTCATCCACAAGCCATCAGAAATGTGCAGCCTATGAGGCAGCTGGCCCTTGTCCCTGCGAGAGGTTCTTCAGGGCAGCTTCAGCGATCACGTGCAGCAAGGGTAATAAAAAATCATCGACAAGGCTCAGTGCCAGACTGTTCTGCTGGAGCAGGGGGAAGGCCCAAACCAGTGCCTCACTGGTCAGAAACTAATTACCAATCACGCCTTGGCCTGACCGAGGCGGTAGGTCTGGGGGTGGAGCAGAAACAATGAGGACCCTGGTTAAGGAAATCTCTGAATTTTCCGGATTCTCCATCAAACCACAGGTCCTGGCTTGGATAGCGGGGCTATCACTCACACCAGGTGTGATGCATCTCCTTATGCATGGGTTGCTTGTGGAGGATTTTCTGCAAAAAGTGCAGCACCTGGGACCACAGAGCTGAAATCACTGCTTGTAGGTGGGCAACCTGTGCCTGCAGATCTGGTGCCCCTATGGAACAATGGAATGCCCAGTCCCTCCAACACCTGATGGAGTGTTGGCCATGGATTGTCGGAAGTGTCTGTGCAAGCTGTCAGAAACCAGGGCATGGGCATTCAGGTCCAGTAGTTAGAGCCATAGGCAGTTGGACCTGAGTGGTCAAGCCAGAGTGTGTACCCAGGGCCTAGAGCCAAGGATCATGTCAAGTTCCATAACTGGGAACCAGAGCCTAGGGTCAAACTAGAGTCAATAGCCTACTGAGCTGAAGCTGAAGGTTTAGCCGGCATCAATAGGCAGGAACCAGAACCAAGGGTTAAGCCAGAGTCAGTAGCCAGGAACCAGAGCTGAGGATCAGGCCTTAGTCAATAGCCAAGGGCTGTAGCCAAGATTTAAGCCAGAATCAATAGCCAGGAACTGGAGGGCAAGGCAAAGAGGCAGGAACTGGGAAGGAGGCAAGGGAGCAGGAACCAGGAGCCAAGCAAGGAACCAGGGACCAGGAACAATGCAGGGTCTGTCTCAACAGCATATCAGGGATCTACCTTGTTGTTCAGATAACTTCCTGGTACTCCTGTCTTGTTTAACCAGTTGGTCTGAGTCAATCAGAGGTTGCAGGAAGGGCTGCCAATAATTTCTACTGTGGGCAGCACTTCCTACAGTGACCAGTCTCCCAGAAAGTACCGGGGTGTAGCTAGAAATATAAAAAGCAGGCCCGGCAGCACAGCTGGGGCAGAGCCTGCGGAGGAAAAGGATGCTCCGCCTGTTCTGCAGTGTCCCAGAGGGGAACTGGCTGGCTGGTCCCGATCCCCAGATGCCGATGAGGACTGGCCCGGAGTGCCTGTGGCCATGTACCCTGAGGAGCCCGAAGAGGCCTGGAGGCCACAGGTACCAAACCTCGGGGAGGCAGAAAATGGCCCAGGGGCAGCCACAGAGCAGCCAGCTGCAGAGCCAGGTGTGGCTCAGTCAGCGTGTTGCGGCTGGATCCCCGCTGACACAGGGGCAGCCAATCCTTCCCCTGCCAGGGCCCTGGGCTGGGACGCAGTGGAATAGGGTGGGCCCACGTCCCCCTGCCACCCCACCCTTGGATGGATGGCTCCCTACACTGTGCAGGGAAGCTCTAGCCCTGAAGAAGGAGCCTCCCTTACCAGCTCCCTTATAGACTGTTTGCTTTGCTGGCTACCTGAGCTCCGCCCAGGCTAAAGCCAGCCCTGATAGACTGTTCATTGCTGGCTGCCTGAGCCTCCTCAAGCCCAGGTCCCCAGCTCAGTTATAGACTCTGTTTAAGGGCTGACATCTTGAGCCGCCCAAACCCAAGCTAAAGCTTGACTGTGACTATTGATCACCCAGCCCTACTGTGGGCTCTTGGCTGTCCTGTGGATTCGAGTCCTGGCCAGACAGGACCGGACTGAGTGGCCTCCCTCTGAGCAGGAGAGCGAGGGCCCATTACAACCTGAGATAGGGCCTATCGGTCGCAGGTCCCAGGTGAAGCTGCTGGAGTCCTTGGGGAGGAAAGGCAGTGGGAGACCTGTCAGGCCCAAGAGGGGCAGAAATTCAGTTGGCTGGATATTTTATTTTAATTGGACTTTTGTTACCCTGGAAGGGGACTGAACTTTAAGTGCGACCTGGCTGGAGGACTGAGTGACCCAGAAGACCAGTTTAAAAACCAATTGGCCAGCAAAATGGGAGATGTTCAAGGTGAAGTCCTTGCAGTGCTGAATCCTGGCATGAGGGGATGCTCTGGCAGTGAGTGCACCACATAACTATTTGGAACCAATGGTGGGATTCCCAAGATCCTCTTCCCCTCCCATTAAGGAGGGTTGATTGAGCAGCAAGGCAGAGCTTCTGTATCACCAGGCCTTGTCGTGAGGGGGCCCCTGTCTCACGACCAGAATGGAAGGTGGTGTGCACCTGAAGTCTTGCTGGCCGACAACAATAGCAGGAGCAACAGAGACAAATTCAGAAGCTTCTGTTCTAGTGCCTGGAAACCCAGCAAAAAGAGCAGGACGCACATTTCCCTGTACAACAACACTGGCCAGAGGTCCAGTGACAGCGGCACAAATGGTTCTTACAACAGCTAGAGAAATGGGCTACCAGGAGTCAATCTAGCATAGGGGTGGGTTCTATGGGCAGACTGTTCCATATATTGGAAAAACTGGAGCTTCAGGATGACTAGAAGCCTTCCTCTGCACATTTGAATGGGTGGCTAGTTCAGCTGATTGGGAAGAGTCATCCTGGGAGGATAGGATGGCCCCATTTTTGACTGGAGAGGCAGTTGCATATAGGGCCCTGATTGATGAACAGGCTGGCTTGTATGTGGAGGTCAAGGAAGCTATCCTGGTCAGTCTGGGCTTCACCCCACAAGCATATAGACATCAGTTTTTGGATGGAGCCCATCTGTGAGTTGTGGCCCAGTGGTTTTGGAACCTTAAAGCATCCCTGTGTCCTGCTAGGGGAAAGTCATGACATAGTTGCAGGACTGCAACTTTTTTGGGTCCTGGGTGAACATAGATGTGGTCCCTTACATAAGTGATCCCTTCCCAGGAGTCATGTGGTTGCTTATTGATGATAGCTTGTTTGTCAGGTGGAATTCCTGAGGCAGAGGTAGCGCATATCAGTGTGAGTATATCCTGGTGAAGAGCTGTGTGGATAGGACCAAGTCGTTCCGTAAGTCGATGCAATTGTTCGTCGCAGTGGCTGACAGGATAAAAGGTCGCCCGGTATCCACTCAAAGAATTTCTTCTTGGATCACTGCCTGCATTCGCTTCTGCTATGACCAAGTGAAGGTGCCACCCCGGCGATCGTCACCACCCACTCTTCGGCAGCCTTTCTGGCCCATGTGCCTATCCAGGGCATCTGTAGAGCAGCCACATAGTCATCTGTCCACACTTTTATGTCCCACTACGCGCTGACCCAGCAGGCCTGGGACAATGCTGGCTTTGGTAGGGCAGTACTGCAAGCCGCTAAGCTGTGAACTCCAAGCCCACCTCCATTGATACTGCTTGTGAATCACCTAAAATGGAATCGACATGAGCAAGCACTCGAAGAAGAAAAACTGGTTACCTACCTTTTGTAACTGTTGTTCTTCGAGATGTGTTGCGCATGTCCATTCCATTTCCCGCCCTCTCGCCCCTCTGTTGGAGTTGCTGGCAAGAAGGAACTGAGAGGGCGCCGGGACGGCGGCGCCTGATATACCGCCGCATGGGGGTGCCACTCCAGGGGGCACCACAGCTGGCCCTACGCATACATCTAAGGCAGAAATCTCCAACAACTGTGCACGTGGGTGCACGCACACCTTGAATGGAATTGACATGAGCAACACATCTCGAAGAACAACAGTTACGAAAGGAGGTGACAGTTTTTTCTCCGAGGTCATCTGAATGACCTAGCCCTGCAAGGCTTAATTGTCAGCCTGAAGTCAGGCAGACCCACTTGGGAGTGCCCAGTGCTTCCAGAGGTTTAGCCAGTTCCATTTTACTGACACCAAGCCCACTCCTGTGGCTTAAGTGGTCCATGCAAACTGACATGGGGAGTCTGACCTAGCGGTCAGACCAGGAGTTGGGAGCCAGGCTGGGTCAGATATCAGGAGATTAGATTCTGAGATATGCCAGAGGGCAGACTGAGAGTCAGGTGTAAAGAGGCAGGCAGGGTCAGGTTACCAGGAGATCAGAGTCAGGTAGTAGGAGCAGGTAGTGCAAGGGAAACAGTCCTGAGCAGGGGTGACCCAGTTACACGGACAACTTCTTGTTCCTGTGCTTGGTTTTAAATACAGTCAGGGACATTCAGGACCCCAGAATTCAACCTAGTAGATTCCAGGATTGGAGTCCTCTGCTCTGTCGGAATTCAACTTCTAGTTCTGGTGCCTGTTAGCAGCCACTGGGTGGCAGAGGGTAGTTGGATCAGTGTTCTCATTGCACACACCATGAGTACCTGGTTCATACCAGGGAAACTGACGATCCAACCACCGAATAACATTATCCTTTTTAGGGACACATCTAGATCACTTTCCAACCAACATTCCTGATGCAATTCTTCCCCCCAATGTTTGAGCCATGGTGGAAAGTGTCCAAGGTCAAGCTATCTCCTCTGAGGATCTCTGGGTGGATCTCAGGTTATATCTTACTCTGCTATCAATTGTCTCACCTTCCTTCCCCCACACAGGATGAGCACAAGCAATGTCTATAGCATTGCTTGAGGAAGTGTCTTTGGTTAACATTCATAAAACAGCTACGTGGACTTCCAACCATATGGTCGCGAGTCATTATGCTTTAGTAGAAGACTGCTATGGGGCATGCTATAGGGCAACGGTCCTTCATGCAACTCTGCCACCTGCATCCTTGCACTCTCTTCTTTCTTGAGTACTAGTTGTCAGTCACCCACAATGGAATACACATAGGGACCAGCACTTGAAGAAGAAGAAGAAGAAGAAGAAGAAGTTATTTACCTTACAGGTTATTTGAGATTTGTGGTCCCTATCATACCTACTACCAACTCTCCCTCCCCCCTGCTTCGGACCTTGATTAGATTCATGGTAGAGAAGGAACAGGAGAGGTGGTTGGTCTACTCCATCTTTTATCTCCTTGGGTGGAGGCCCAAGGAAAGTAAGGGTGCATGTGCGAGCCAGCAGACACTGCTTTCAAAATTCTCTGACTTTGGGAGCATGGAGTCATGCGTATCCCTAGTAGAATACAGATAGGGACCACACATCTCGAAGACCCTCCAGTTACTATAAGGTAAGTAACTTCCTCATGCTGGGGGTGAGCTAGGGCTGGGGGTTGGCAGGGCAGATCTTGCAATGAGAGAGAGAGGCAAAAGAGGCAAAGGTGGAGGGAGGGAGTGAATCAACAACTATATCAATGGAAGAAAGGATGAGAAGGCTGAGAGCAGATAATAAGTCACTGATGTTGTAGGATGAAGTTGCGGAAAGACCAAGTGACAGGGCATGAGGGAGTTGGGGGGCAATGGGTGATGCTGAAAGGGAGGGAACTCAGCAACAGAGATCAAAGAAAGCAATGCTTGGTGAGACCAAATTCTATGAGTGTTCCTTTTGGTGAATGGGAGAGTTGACCGAGGGCTGCAGAATGAATGAAGAGGGGAGGAAAAGAAAGTGTGCAGCTAAGGGGTTGGATGGGTTGTTACCATGGAAGCTGAAGTCTCTGATGCTGAATGTGGGCGATTGTGAGGAGAGGAAGAGAGAGTGAGGAGTTGAGATCAGAGAGGAAGTCTGATGGGGAGGAGCTGGATGGATGGTAGGTGACAGCAATATTGAGGGGGAGAGGAGAGAAGTCAGATGCAGCGCTGTTCAAAAGAAGAGAGGAGGGGGAAGGGAGGAGGGAGGTATTGGAAACAGCAGCAAGGGGACAGGAGGAGGCCCGTACCCCACCACAGTCTGATCCAGGGCGGGGATGTGAGAGAAGGAGAGGCCTCTATAAGAGATGGCAGCTGCAGAGGGATCCAGGTCTCTTGAAGAGCCAGGAGCTGGAGGGAGCAAGATAGGAAGAGGTCGCAGGTGGCTGAGATCTTTGAAGATATGTCATGGCGTTCCAGAGACCGCAAGAGAAGTGGAGGGGGAATGGGTGTGAGGTTAGCAATGTTGGCACAAGAGGGGCTGGGGGTGGGTGAGGAAGTGGATTGAGGCAAATGTACCTGAGGTGAGGAAAAGGATGCAGGTATAGAACCTCACCAAGGGCATCAGCCTTACATACAGAACAAATTTCCAGGGATCATGGCCTGGCCTTATCCATGGCATACGAGAAGGGGCCTCCTATAGCTCTGAGAATGTGATGAAGTGCCTGCCTACTAACAACTCCCTTGATCCCATGGAAAAACCTGTATGTAGATGTGGCGCAACCGTGTATTAACTTTATAACAGCTGATCACCTGGAAATGTCTTCTTTTTAATCATTTCACCGTGTTGCCTCTGTCAGGAACATCTTTGATTCAGGATATGAAGGCTTATCTAGAAGGAGCTGGGATCGAGTTTTGTGATATCATCCTCCTGTTAGATGGCCACCCAAGACCAGCACATAAGGCAATTCTGGCAGCCCGCTCCAGGTGTGTGCACTCTGATCAACCATTTACTGAAACTTAGAAACTTTTTTAAAGAGTCGTAATTTACTAGAGCAGTAACAAATGTCATGTGTAGACATGATTTCTTAGTACCACAGACTGCTTCTTGGATCAGCTTGTTTTGAAGCACACAAGAGAATAGGCTTCTGTTCACTGAGATCTGAGTAACACATAGGATTTTCCCCCTATAAATTAAACATAATAGAGCCATTAAGCAACAGTGACTAAAATGTGAATGAATTTGCCATCCCAGCAGGGAAATGTTAGGAAATCAAAACCTTAGTTGAATAACAAAAGGTCTATATCCTACCACAATTTCAAAAAGAAGCAAATAATCATACATAAAACTACGGTCATTAACTGGAAAGGAACAAGTGTTCATAAAGAACAAAAAGGATGTTCTAAAAAATGGAAATGCAGCTCAAGCGATGCTAATAGAATGAAGCCTAAACTTTGGTATGTAAGCTATGAGGTAGAGATTTAAGAATCCATTGAACAAAAAACATCAATACATTAGGGGGTAGATTAGTCTCGCTGGGTTCCCACTTGGTTGCAGGTGTAAATAATTTACCCTTTAAGGGTGTATCATACGTCTCCTCCCTGGCACGGCCAACCAGCTCGCTTGGCTGGTGCATGTAGTTATGGGCTCAATTCAGTGTAAAAGGGCAAGATTCTATGGCCAGTAACTTGTGGATTACTAAAGTATGTCTTCCAGAAAAGATGTCCAATCTTGATTTAAAGAGATGGAGAAGCCACCGCCTGCCTTGATAGTTTGTTCCAATGGCTAATCACCTTCACTGTGTGTATTATTTCTAATTTGCATTTGGCTTTAACTTCCAGCCACAGGTTCTTATTCTGACTTCCTCATTAAAGAGCCCTTTAGTACCTGCGAAGAAAATACAAGGGACGTGGTAATCAAATCACCTTTCAATCTTCAAACCCAGTGGTTAGGGCACTTGTGTGGGATGTGGGAGACCTGGGTTCAAAACACTGCTCCTCATCAAGCACAGTGGGGATTTGAACCTGAGTTTCCCAAATTGTGGATGAGTTCTTTAGCCACGGGACTTTTGGTAAAAGGGAAGGTGCCATCACCTTCTGCTTCTCAGTTTTTGTTGAGAAAGGGCTGACCCGGCTTAGGTGACTGACTCCAGAGGCTCATGGCTGTGACCCCCAGCTAGAGGGAAGCACCTCCCTCAGACCAAAGTTAGGCACCTACCTCCCTTTAAGAGGAGGCTACATCCCTCTCCTCAGCATTTCCTATTGACTGGCTTAGGCAACTCCCCGCTCAGCATGCTGGCTTTTGAGAATCCCTTTTTGAGGCATCTAACTCTCCTCAGTTCAGGGTTTGATAGGGTGACAGCTTCAACCTCACTGATCAGCATGGTTTACAGACGGCCTGGGACAGATGAAGCAGGAGAGGAAGCTAGACAGGAAGATAGCTAGAATGCCAGTGGCAGAAATCTCATGCCAAGCCTGATTGGTTGTGACATGAAGAATTTGCAAGGGAGAAATTGTGAAGGGCTTTAATCAGGTATACAAGTTGAAGAGAATATAAGATCGAATGCCATTAGGAGTCTACAGTAACCTGTGACAAGAACCTGCACTCAGCAGCTGTTATCCAGAAATTGTGACCGTGTCATTCAGATTCAGGCACCTGAAAAAATTGACACTGACATATTCAAAAAAGGAAGGGGAGAGCTGGATCAATTGTTCAGAGTGAGGGGTACAGCTGGTGGGGTGAAGAAAAACACTTTGCCACGTTAGTAGATGCAAGTTATATTATATGGAGAGAAAGGGTAGAAAAGTTGGGAAAGCAGAGTAGGATCTAGCTCAGAGGTGGGCAAACTATGGCCCGTGGGCCACATCCGGCCCGCGGGACCCTCCTGCCCGGCCCCTGAGCTTCTGGCCCTGGAGGCTAGCCCCAGCCGCTCCCTTGCTGTTCCCCCTCCCCCGCAGCTTGCCCCGCCGCTGGCGCAGTGCTCTGGGCGGCGGGGCTGCAAGCTCCTGGGGCAGCGCCGCTGCAGAGCCCGGCCTGACTCGGTGCTCTGTGCTGCACGGTGCGTGGCTGTAGCGCCACCATCCACCAGTGCTCCAGGCAGCGCAGTAAGGGGGCAGGGAGCAAGAGGGGTTGGATAGAGGACAGGGGAGTTTGGGGTGGTGATTAGGGGGGGAATAGGGGTGGGGCGGTCAGAGGGCGGGGAACAGGGGGGTTGAATGGGGGCAGGGGTCCAGGGGGGCAGTCAGGAAGGAGGGGGGGTTGGATGGGGCAGTCAGGGGCAGGGGTTCCGGGGGCAGTCAGGGGACAGGGAAAAGGGGTGGTTGGATGGGGCAGAGGTTCAGGGGGGCAGTCAGGAAGGAGGGGGGATTGGATGGGGTGGCGGGGGGCAGTCAGGGCAGGGGTTCTGGGGGGTGGTCAGGGGACAGGGAGCAGGGGGGGTGGATGGGGCAGCGGTCCCAGGGGGCCACCAGGGAACGGGGGGGTTGGATGGGACAGGAGTCCCGGGGGTGGGCCGTCAGGGGGCGAGAAACGGGGGGGGTAGATAGGGGGTGGGGGCCGGGCCATGCCCGCCTCCCCTAACCGGCCCTCCATACAATTTCCCAAACCCGGTGCAGCCCTCAGGCCAAAAAGTTTGCCCGCCCCGATCTAGCTTATAGCTATCTATTAATGATGCAACGAGGTTAGTAGATGAGCGTAATCTAATACCATCACAGGCAAACCTACTACTGCCTATAGCCAGTGAAAATGGGTTCCTTCCATTCAGTATCCAATAATAATTAGAACTAATTGGAAAATGGAGGGGATCAACAGAAAATTTTGACTTTTTGTAGGAAAAATCCTTGATTTTTTTTGTTTAATTTTTTGGCAATACTTTCTGCAAAAATTTTCATTTAATTAAAATCCAATTTTTCATTAAAAAAAGTTTTGATGGAAAATTTTCAGCCAGCCCTAATAATCCTTAGCATTTACATACTTTAGTACTTTACAAACAGTATCTAACAAACCATCACAATATCCTTGTACAGTAGGCAGGTAACCATTTATATTAGTGTCTAGCCCCTAAGAAACCAGGAGACCTATAATGTTTGACGTTTACCAGCACTTCATATGCAAAGTAGGTAAATGAATTATTACAGTGTATTATACCCTAATTTTTATATTTTTGAAAATTAATTGCCATAAAGAAAATCCACATGGCATTGTTTCCTATATAGCATCCTATAGCATTGTTGGGATTGTGATGCTTGGTTGCCTCACACACGGATTTATCTGAAACATGACAATACAACATTTGAGAGACAAAGTGGTTGAGTGTGACGGGATCTCTGGGGTACAACCTGGAACTGTGGGTTCCCCCTTAGCTTTCCAAACTGGGCTGTCTCTCACAATGCTTTGCTAGTGATAAGCAGTAAACCCCTCCAGGTGCTGTGATCGCTCAGCCACCAGCATGCAGAGATACACTCAGCTAAATTGTTTGAATGTTCTCTAAGCCACTCATGAACTATATAGAGGGAAACACTAGCAAATCCCCTTTGGGAAGAGACCTGAAGAAGAGCTCTGTGTAGCTCGAAAGCTTGTCTCTTTCACCAGCAAAAGCTGGTCCAATAAAAGATATTACCTCACCCACCTTGTCTCTCTAATATCCTAGGACCAACATGATTACAACACTACTGCATACTATATTTGAGGAGGCATTTAGAGGCAGTTTTTCCCTCCGCATAGTAGCTAGGAAGTAATTTGTGTGAAAGCTTCAATGCTTTGTAGCCCCCTTTGAACAGTACTGAGTGAAACCATCTGCAGAACCTTTCTTGTGGTTATGTAAAATCCCCCTGTGTTACATTGGTCACCTTTCCTTTTCCAGTTACTTTGAAGCCATGTTCCGTTCCTTCATGCCAGAAGATGGACAAGTAAATATTTCTATAGGTGAAATGGTTCCCAGTAAACAAGCATTTGAGTCTATGCTGAGATACATTTACTATGGTGAAGTGAACATGCCTCCTGAAGATTCCCTGTATCCTTAAATCTACTGAAGTCTAAGGTCTGTAGATGCAATTGAAACAGACACTTTGGATTTCTTTTGCTATGGATACTTTAATTTGAAGTGTTGGGCCTGATTCTGCCATGTCATTCACCTGGCATCATCATCATTTACACCTGTGCAAAGTGAATGAAAAAAATCTGCCAGACCAGAAGAATAGCATATTACACCTACTCTGCACTGCTGTAAATGCCTTCATTGTGAGGGTGTGGAGAATCAGGCCCTTCTACTGGACCATGAAACAGTTCAGCTGAGTTAAACTATAACTAGTTTTATGATTTTGTCATGAAATTTTTAAATACATTTCATGGCAGAGGTGCTGGAAAACAACAATATGTCACAGAAAGAGGTTAGTGGGAGGTGGGGAGTGAGCCCACCCCACACTCACCCCACAATGGCAACTCCTGTCCTGTGGGACTGGGCCCAGCTACCCACTCTAAGGCCTGGTCTACACTAACACCCCAATTCGATCTAAGGTACGCAACTTCAGCTACGTGAATAACGTAGCTGAAGTCGACATACCTTAGTTCGAATTTACCGCGGTTCAGACGCGGTCCACACGCGGCAGGCAGGCTCCCCCGTCGACTCCGCGGTACTCCTCTCGCTGAGGTGGAGTACCGCAGTCGACGGCGAGCACTTCCTGGTTCGAATTATCGCGTCCAGACCAGACGCGATAAATCGAACCCGGAAGTTCGATTGCCAGCCGTCGAACTACCGCGGTAGTGTAGACAAGCCCTAAGTAGGGGTCACAATGTTGCATAAGTTTGAAGAGTCCATGCTGCTATAGATGGAGATGGTGGGGCAGATGGAGTGATGCTGTGACCCCATGCACAAGTTTGCAACACCACTTGGTCTGAGCACATTTCATTTGGTTTGGATGGCATTTGATGGACTTAATTCAAATTCATGCTTTCTGTGACCATCATGACAAAATCATAGCCTTAATTATAACTAGCCAGGGACTTGAACCTGGCTTTCCCATGTGAGTGCTAAGACCACTGATCTATGCAGTCATTTTCTCTCTTTTCCTGACCTAATGAATATTTAATTATACAAAGTGGAACAGCTCCAACAGGACAGCTTGAGAAATACCTACCCCAAAATATCCAATAGCCTGGCACTTAAGGTATTCATCTGGGATGTGGGAGACTGGGGTTCAAGTCCCTAATCCAGAGGAGGGTTTGAATCTGGGTCTCTTCCAGTCCAGGTGAGTGTGCTAACCACTGGGCTATGTGCTGTAATGGGGGCAAGCTCTGTCTTGGGTTGTTTGTGTGAAAGGACAGGCATGTCTTAGGCAGCTAGGGTAAGATGCACAAAAACACTGAGGTACTTAACTGTCTCCTAGACATCACTGACTTTCACAAAATCACTGCTCAGCTGCCACTGAACCATGTAGGCACCTAAATCCCTAAAGGCACCTGCATTTCTGCTTGTGGGCATGCCCAAAGCTGACTAAATCCTGACACTGCCCTCACAGCGAACAAGACATTCAGAGCCTAAGCTGCTTCTTTGAGTAGATGCAGCCTTGTATTCCACTTAGGTGTGTGCGTGCCTAGGGCCCTGGAGTCGGAGAACTTTGCTTAGCAATATCTGTAAAGGGGCAGCGCTCACACCTCCTTGCCATAGCCTCTGGCTATATGAGGCGGCACCACCCTGACCCCTTTCATTTCCTTCTTACTGCCTGTGGCTGGAGTCAGAGCTTTGTGTGGTTCTTAACCATGCAATCTCTCACTATCTTTTTCTAGTGTTTGTTCTAGTCGCATATAGTTAGTACTTAGTGTTAGTTAAATGTAGTGTTAATTACATTTAGTTAAGTATTTCCCTGGTGATGCCCTCACCATGGTTTAAACATTGTTATGTGGGGGGGAGCGATCCCCAACAACAATCCCCACACACTGCTTGCTATGACGGCTATGTCACAGAGCAGTGTGCAATTTCTAGGTCGTTCATGAAAGGGACTCAGCTGGCTAGGGACCTTCGCCTAAAGCAGCGCCTGCTTCAGCACTGAGGACCTCATCAGATTGGAGGTCACCCTCAGGTTCTGAGAGTGCTGCCATTTCATGCTCTGGAGCCAGCGCCTCTCCAAAGGGATGGAGGAGTTGTTCCCCATCAAATGCACTGAGGAAAAGGTCACATAAGACCAATCAAGACCACTCCAGGTCTCATGAAAACTCTTCTGCGTCCTCCAGAAAGAGTGTGGACCAGCATTGTGTTAATGCCAGCATACGAGAGGGTGTGGGTGCCTCTAACCACTTCCTGATACTGCGCAGAGGGGTCAGAGACCCTCTACCATCGACTCTGATTCTTGAATCCAGTACCGACGAGAGTGATGTTGACACCAGTTGTTTCCATGTCGGCGGCATATCAGGCGGCAACAGACCTCCTTTGCCTTTCCATCCTGACCCCTCCATTGATCCAGGATTTTGCCAGGGCTGTGTCATTTATAGCCCCATTGCATGAACAGGCCGCTGAACCTTTTGGTCCATTGACACCATACTCCGATGTTCCCCTTCCACAGTCTGTGGAAGCAAGGCTGGTATGGGCTCAGTGCAAGAGACCTCTTTGGCACAGGGAAACTCCTTGGCACCATTGCATTCACACCGCTGATGTTACTGTGGCAGCTCTCACTGCCCTCCACTTTGGAACCGTCAGCTACTTCAGTGCCACCACTGACTTTGGGGTCAACACCGCTCCCCCCATCGGGAACAATTTGGCAGTGCTTGGCTCTTCCTCACCTTCAATACATGAGGATTTCAAGGCCTAACAGGACATTTGGCAGTGCATGGCTGCTTCCCTGGGCATTCAGGCAGAGTTCCTGCAGGAGAACGCCATTATGTTGCTGGATATCCTGCAGTCGTCTGCTCCTGGGAGAGTGGCTCCTCTTACTAATGATGCACTCCTAGAGCCTGCAAAGGTTCTTTGGAGAATGCCAGCTTAAGTATCACGTACCACAAAGCACATGAAGAAACGCTGTTTTGTCCCGGTGCAGGGATTTGAGGGCTTTTATTTCCATCTGGACCCAAATTCCTGGTCATAACTGTGGTGAACGATAGAGGCTGGCAGGGCAGATTTAAGTCCACTGCTAAGAATGAGGACTCTAGAAGGATGGACTTTATGGGTAGGAAGATTTACATCTCCTCCTATCTGCAAATGCGGATTGCAAACCAGCAGGCATTGTTGTCCAAATATGAATTTGTAAGTGGATGTCCATGTCTAAGTTTGCAGACCAGCTGTCTGAAACCTCCAGAGAGAAATTTTGGACATTCGTTACCAAAGGCTGCTTGATGGCCAAGACATCATTGCAGTCCATGCTGAACATCATGGACGCTTCGGTCAGAGTTGTGGCCTCCACAAGACCATGACAAGGGCATCTTGGCTGCAGAATTTGGGCATTGCTCCTGACATGCAGCAGGCTATAGATGATCTGCCCTTTGATGGTTGGGTGCTTTTTTCAGACAAGATGGACGAGACTCAGTACTTCTTCAAGGATTCTAGGGCCACCCTACGTTCCTTGGGTTTGTATGCACTGGCAGTGCAAAGGTGCCACTATGGTCAGCAGCAACAGCAGCAATACTGTCCACAACACACTTATGGGCAGTCTCAGCTTTCCGTGGCAGTTTGGATGTGCCTGAGGCTCTTGGGCCACATATCTGTTTGCACGCAGATGGTTCAGTTAGCAAGATTGCGCCTTTACCCCTTCAAATGTGGCTCAGGACGGTTTACCATCTGACTCTTCATTCCTTGGACAGATTGGTCCATCTCCCTCCACTGGTCCTGGACTCCTTGCAGTGGTGGATGCTTCCAGAAAGTATATGTCAGGGCATTCCCTTTGTCCAGCCCCTGCCAACCAGGTCTGTTGTCACTGACATCTCCCTGGTGGGCTGGGGAGCACAGCTGAGGTCACTGAAAATTCAGGGTCTGTGGTCAGAGCAGGAGGTGTCACTGCATATCAACATGCTGGAGCTTCAGGCCATCTATAATGCTTGTCCCGCCTTTCTGAACCACATCAGGGGAGCCATCATTTACATATTTACCAACGATACTGCTGTAATGCATTATGTGAACAGACAAGGGGAGCACAATCCAGGGTGGTCAGGTTATGGCAGTTCTGCATCGAGGAGACTATCACTCTAATAGCCGATTGCTTGCCTGAGGCCCAGAATCATCTCGCAGACCATCTCAAAAGGAATTTTTCCCTGAGTCACAAGTGGTCTCTGAAGACAAGCATCCTGCAGGTCATCTTTGCAGCTTGGGGCATTCCAACAACTGACCTGTTTACTACAAGGGACAACAGGATATGCCATCTGTTCTGCTCTCAAGGAGAACTCTGTCCGGGCTCCCTGACTGACACCTTCCATCTCAGCTGGCATCAGCTCTTCTGTATGTGTTTCCCCAATCCCGATCATACCACAGGTCATCCTCAAACTGAAAGCGGATCAGGCCAAGCTCATAAATTGCCTAGGGAGGTTGTGGAATCTCCATCTCTGGAAATATTTAAGAGTAGGTTAGATAAATGTCTATCAGGGATGGTCTACACAGTATTTGGTCCTGCCATGAGGGCAGGGGACTGGACTCGATGACCTTTCGAGGTCCCTTCCAGTCCTAGAATCTATGAATCTATGAATCTATGAATCCTCCTTGTCCCAGCATGGCCAAGGCAGTGTTGATTCTCCAACCTTGCGCTGTCAATTCAGCCTCCTTTATCCCTTCATCTTCATCCTGACCTACTCACTCAGAATCATGGTCGTGCCTTGCATCTCATGCTCAGCTCCCTGCTGTGTGGCTGTTTTGTGGTTAAATGAGGATGAAATGTTGTTTGACAGCCATTCTACAGGTTCTATTCAATAGAAAGCCCTGTACCAGAATCGCCTGTTTGACAAAATGGAAGCATTTTTTTGGTGTGGTTGTCGGCCCACAGAGTTCAACTGATGCTGGTCTCTATCCAGGACATCTTAGAGTACTTGCTGTGTCTTCGGCTGCCTGGCCTTGCCTTTAGCTCTTGAGGTTGCACCCGGTGGTGATTTCAGTGTTTCATCCACCCATCCTTGGAAGATCAGTCTTTTCCAATGCCATGGCAGCAAGATTCTTTAAAGGCCTTCTTCATCTCCATCCTCCAGTGTCTGGGAGCCAGTTCCTCTGTGGGACCTAATACTATCCTCGTGGACTTGATGGGACCTCCATTTGAGCCTCTGGCATCTTAACCCTTTCTGCTTTTGTGTCAGAGAACTGCTTTCCTGGTTTCAATAACATCTGCAAGGGGAGTCTCTGAGTTGCAGGCTCTGATGGCAGAGCCTCCTTATACATGGTTCTCCAAGGACAAAGTGCTTTATGGCCGCACCCAATATTTTTGTCTAAAGTGGTCTCCCAGTTTTATTTGAACCAGGTGGTATGTGTACCCATGTTTTTTCCTAAGCTGCAGTGGACGAGAAGCTGGATATGAGTCGACAGTGTGCCCTTGTTGCCAAGAAGGCTAACGGCATTTTGGGCTATATAAGTAGGGGCATTGCCAGCAGATCAAGGGACGTGATCATTCCCCTCCATTCGACATTGGTAAGGCCTCATCTGGAGTACTGTGTCCAGTTTTGGGCCCCACACTACAAGAAGGATGTGGAAAAATTGGAAAGAGTCCAGCGGAGGGCAACAAAAATTATTAGGGGGCTAGAGCACATGACTTATGAGGAGAGGCTGAGGGAACTGGGATTGTTTAGTCTGCAGAAGAGAAGAATGAGGAGGGATTTGATAGCTGCTTTCAACTACCTGAAAGGGGGTTCCAAAGAGGATGGAGCTCGGCTGTTCTCAGTGGTGGCAGATGACAGAACAAGGAGTAATGGTCTCAAGTTGCAGTGGGGGAGGTTTAGGTTGGATATTAGGAAAAACTTTTTCACTAGGAGGGTGGTGAAGCACTGGAATGGGTTACCTAGGGAGGTGGTGGAATCTCCTTCCTTAGAGGTTTTTAAGGTCAGCCTTGAGGAAGCCCTGGCTGGGATGATTTAGTTCGGGATTGGTCCTGCTTTGAGCAGGGGGTTGGACTAGATGACCTCCTGAGGTCCCTTCCAACCCTGATATTCTTTGATTTTATGATTTAGTGTCATCTGCAAACTTGCTGAGGGTGCAATCCATGCCATCCTCCAGGTCATTAATGAAGATATTGTGCATCACCTAAGTGGAATACTCGATTGCATGTATTTGAAGAAGAAGAAACAGTTACTTATTGTAACTGGATCTTCTAGATGTGATACAGACATGAATTCCACGACCCACCCTCCACCTTCTCTGCATCAGAGTCTAGTCTCTGGATGTTTGTTGCAAAGGAATTGAGTGGGGTTCGGGCGGCACTGCCTCCGAAAGCCTGGAATGGGGCTATGGCCACGAGGCGTGAGCGCTGCCCCTCTGCAGGTACTGCTAGGGAAAATTCTCTTCCTCTGGTGCACTGGGCACGCACACGCCTAAGTGGAATACACACGTCTGCATCACATCTTGAAGAATCACAGTTAGTAAGTAACCTTTTCTTACACCCAAGCCACAGTGGAATTCTCAAAGTAGGCGTTCCCCTGCCCATCTCATTTGTGCAGGGCCTGATCTGGTTGATGCACTCAGAGCATGCTGAACCCACACAAATGGGTAAGCAAGTCAACACCTGATAGCCTGGTGTTTACAGCAAGCACCAGGAGTGTAGGAATCGTGTGTTCGAGTCTCTGCTCCAAATCAGACAGAGCAGGGTTATGAAAACAGGTCTCCCACACCCCCAGGTGTGTGCAGTGGGCTACTGGAGGCTGGACTTGATGGCCTCTTGAGAGCCCTTCATTCCTATCATTTTAAAATGGGGTAGAGGAGTGTCTCTTCAATTCTTTGTGAGAAAGAGCTCACCTGGTTTGGGTTTAAGGCTAAGAATCCTGAGCAGAGATAGGCATATCCTTCCAGTCTGTCAATTAGGTATGTAAATCCCTTTGTGAATCTGGGCCCTAAGCCCTCTGCATTTCACTCCTGGCCAGCTCAGGCAGTTCCCTGCTCAGTTGCTGGCTTCTGAGAATCCAGTTCATAGGTGCTTAACTCTCCACATGCAATGCATGGCGAGCCTGACCACCTAACTCGGGCTGTGAATTCCACTTTGTGGCAAGGTGCCTAGGAGTTAAGTATTGCAATGCCAAGATCCCCTTTGTGAGCACAACTATGCAGGACTTACTCCCTGCTCACTATATTTTTGGTCCATTGCTGTCATTCACAATGGCTGACAGAGAGTATGCATGCCTCGGTATGTTGGACTGGTCCACTGACTAACCATCTTGCTGTACAACTCTAGGGGAAATACTTTATGCACATCTTTGGAGGGAGCTTGCACGGACAACCATAGAGTCATAGAAATGTAGGGCTGGAAGGGACTTGGAGAAGTCATCAAATCCAGCTCCCTGCTCTGAGGCAGGACCAAGGAAACCTAGACCATCACTGACAGATGTTTGTCCAACATGTTCCTAAAAACCGCCAATGATGGGAATTCTACAACCTCTCTTGGAAGCCTATTGCAGAGGTGAACTACCCTTAGGCCTGGTCTACACTAACCCCCCCACTTCGGACTAAGGTACACAAATTCAGCTACATTAATAACGTAGCTGAATTCGAAGTACCTTAGTCCGAAGTTACCGCGGTCCAGACGCGGCAGGAAGGCTCCCCCGTCGATGCTGCGTACTCCGCTCGCCGAGCTGGAGTACCAGCGTCGACGGCGAGCACTTCCGGGATCGATCCGGGATCGATTTATCGCGTCTTAACCAGACGCGATAAATCGAACTCAGAACATCGATTGCTTACATCCGGACCCGGATGTAAGTGTAGACGTACCCTTATAGTTAGAAAGTGTTTCCTAATATCTAATGTAAATCTCCCTTGCTGCAGATTAAGTCAATTACTTCTTGTTCTATCTGAGCAGCTGGCCCCTGGGGTCAGCCACACTGGCCGCTCCAGAAGTCACAGAATCCATGACTTCCGCAACCTCCGTGACAGACACGGAGCCCTAATTATTACTAACTTGGAACACAAATTTGTTCTCCTTGACTAGCTTTATAGCTACCTCTTCGCTGCTCCTTATTATTATGGTTTCTACAACAACAGACTTCAAGCATACTGCAAGCAGAACCTGGAAATGAATGTTACAGTGGAAAATGTGCTCCAGGTAATTATCACTGATTCATTTTAATTTGTCAACGATAGTCTTAAATACAGTAAATATTCAAGAAATTCAAAGGGTCCAGCAACACCAGCCAGAAGGGTCTGTGATTTATTCACATTCTCAGACAAAAATAATTGGCTAAACTGCAGTTAAGATTGTAGGGATACTATAATTTTTGGGTGGAAAAGCATTAGAATGCATTGGAATTGAAACAGAATTTGTACACAAGAATATGCAAAATTTGAAAGTATGGGGATGAGTTGTGGGATAAAACATTTGATGTTTCTAGGCCAACCTGTTATACAGATGTGACTGGGGAAAGTGTATTAAAATGTTTACAAAGTAACACCTGTGTTGTTCTTCAGAGGCTTCTGTGCATCCCTACTTGCAGGTCTGACATCCTTTGGCTTCAAGTTCATGGAACCTCTACTACAGTTGTATCCGGTGGGGCTGCATAAGCCCTCCTAGTGATGTCAGTGCTCAATGTCTGAATCTATATAAGGCAGTGCAGACCCCAGTGTCTTCATTTCCTTCTCCTCTGCTGTGCAAAGCATTAGGATCCTCGCTGTCTGTGACTTTCTGCCTAATTATTTAGTAGACCATCTTTGCCATCTGAATTTTCTTTTATTCACTTTAATTAAAAGAAAGAGAGAGTAGTGCAGGAGATTGATCTGGTGTTGGTCCATGCAAAGATGGCAGGAGTAGAGCCATAGAAAGGCTGTAAGTCTATCCGACAGTCTATCTGAAATCAGACATGTATGTTTCATGTCTGGTGTGCTCAGGTGAAGCTCACACTCCATCACATTCATCCCCAGAGTATGCCATGATCAGCAATTGAGACTAAAGGCCTATCTGTCTTTCAAACCAGTGACACTCTGACAGCACAGGCCCTGCTATCAGGCTGTCAAGGCAATAAAATCTGAGCCCACAATGACCGTCCTTGGCACAAAAACCCACTACTATTAAATGAGTGAAGACTTGGAACCTGGCTCCAGCCTCTTCACCGGCCTCAACTTGGGCTTCTAACAAGGGTTCCAGTGCCAGGTCTGTGCC
>NW_020664546.1:2011147-2025783 GCF_002925995.2 Terrapene triunguis
CTGGTGATGCAGATAAGTTTGACTCCCCAAATGGTATTAGTTTCTGGTTATTAAGAGAACATCCTCAGCTATTGAAGATCTTTCTGTGGCACCTGCTGCACCTCCTAGGGATATACACCATCTGCACAGAAGAAACAAGGGAAGGAAAGCATAGGTCTGGTTCTGGGGAAGTGAAGAAGGAAAGAAGAAAGCATCATAACCAATCTCATAGAAATTCCCCAGGGCTGATTTTGGAGAAGGTCTCAGCTCTTTAGTCGTCAATGGCCCTGCAACATCTGCAGACTTCCCCAGTTCATGTTCCTGGTAATCTGTCAGCTTTTCCCAAGACTAGTCAACTAGTCCCCAAACAAGATTTTTGCTTCACTGGTGCACAATTTGGCTTTGGAACTTTCTCCTGATTCACCTCTGGAATTCCTGTTCAGTGACGCCCAGGATCTCCCTTTGGCTTCACTCAGGCTCCCTTTGAGTGAACCATCACCATCAGCCTTCATGCACCTCTTCAGTTCCACAGAGCACTCTGTCTTCTATGATATCAGGAGTTCACAGATGTTGCTGTGGCCTTCCCTTCACAAAGCTTTAAGGGCACTACTTGGTGGTACTTGAACTGTGTGGTCTCTCCTGCATTAGGAAAGATAAAGGGTACTAAATCTGCTCCCTGGGCACAGAATTTCCTCGCCCAGTAGGAAATCATATTTGTTGGGATCCATGTGTATTGCCAGTTACCAGGCAGCGACAAGACACTAACAGTATACCCTCTGGGATGCTATTGTTCTGAATTTGATTCCTAAAGATCAGAGTAAGGCAGCAAAGGATCTTGCCACTGAAGCAGAAGTATGGCCTGTCATTCCCCCCATGCAGCCTTTGACACCTCTGCCCCTTGCAACAGAGCCACAGCCACAGAGATATTCATGAATTAAGTCCTCAGACCTTACCCCAGAATCACAAGTGTGAATACAGAATTTGAAAGTTAAGGCCATTTTACTGAAAAAATCAACAAAACCTTAGAGGCTTTTGTGGTAAGATGAGGCCCTGAAACATAAACCCTTGTATCAGAGGCCCGGTGTGAGACCTAAGGCTTGAACTAAAGTAATAGTCAAGACTTTGCTAACATAAAGCAAAGTTAAGCTGTGAGCCAGAGGCAGGTCCTGCTCACAGGAGCTGGCAAGAAGAAGGCTGATGTTGCAAATATACATATACCTAAAAGGTACTAAGCACTAGTAATATAAACGTTTGCCCGGACGGTACCAGAACATTCCGGTACTAGCACATGCCACATAGATAACAAGGAACATGCTGACCCATCCTAAAGACAGGGCAGGAGGGTAACATGAAGGATAGAGTTGTTTTGTTCGAACCAACATGTACAAAGTGAGAGGTGGCACCCTAACACATAGAGGGGTTGCACCTCTGTTCATCAGGAGTGAAGGGTTGTCTTGTCTGGCCTAGGGGTCTGTGGTAAGTCCCGCCACTGACTAAGCCGGTCCATTGTCAGGGGGCACATATTCGTTGTATGTCCTGTAGAGTCTGTGGGAAACTATTACTATGCTTCGTTTGACAATAAATCTGGCTGGGTGCCTTTGTACCTTATCGGAGTCTGTGGTCATTGGAGGTTCTCTCGGGGTCTGCTGTGTCAGCTATCTGCGCAGAGCCGGGGCAGCACTCAGAGGGAACACACGCATGCAACCAACTGTTATCAACATTGAACAGAGCAGAACACCACACCAATGACATCTGACGACATTGGTGTGGTGCTTGTATCATTGGTCTCCAGACCTCAAGTTTGACACCCCAGTTGGGAGCCACATTCCAGTTTCTTGCACACTCTTCTCTTCATCTACCACCTCCACATCCTTTAGAGACTTTACAAAGCCAAGTCTGAAATCACATCGGACTGCTGGGTACTGAAGACTACACATCAAGGTTACTTCATACAGTTCTTCACTGGCCCCCCTTCACAGATCCTTCTCACAAGAGTTCATTCTGGGAGGAAGTCAACCTACGCTGACCAAACGAGCCACAGAAGAGGCCCCCCAGGAGTTCTGGGTTTCTACTTGAGGTATTCCTTGATCTCCAGGAAGATGGATAGCCTCTGCCTGATACAAGACCTCAGAAGACTGAAGAGACAGATCAGAACCTTCAAAATGAGGATGATCACTATGGCAGTGGTTCTCAACCAAGGGTCCGGGGCCCACTGGGGGGCCACGAGCTGGTTTCAGGGGGTCCATCAAGCAGGCCCAGCATTTGACTTGCTGGGGCCCTCGGCAGAAAGACAAAGCCCCACTGTATGGGGCTGAAGCCCAGGGCCCCAAGCCCCACCGCCCAGGGCTGACACCGAAGCCTGAGCAACTAAGTTTTGCGGGACCCCTTATGGTAGGGGACCCCGGGTAATTGCTCTGCTTGCTACCCCCTAATGCTGGTCCTGGCTTTTATATGCAGAAAAACAATTGTGGCACAGGTGGATCATGGAGGTTTTTTAGCATGTTGGGGGGCCTCAAAAAGAAAAAGGTTGAGAACCCCTGCTGGTTCGTCATCCCCCTCCCTATTCCAAAGAGACTGAAGGCGTATCTACATGAACATTGAGTTCTCAGCAAGCTGGGGTGAAAATCTACCTTGCACTAGTGTGCCACTCACTAAGTATTCATGTGGATCCTGCTGCTGTGCACTGAAAGTTCCCTGGTACACTTTGATCTACCCCACTTTGAAACAGGAGTAGATTAAAGTGCATTAGGGAACTTTTAGTGTGTGTCAGCAGGATCCCTACAGATACTTACCCCACACTAGCATGCCGCACACTATGTTTTCACCCCAGCTTGCTGCAAATTAGTGCTCATATAGACAAACCCTGATACATGATTCTTGATTTGAAGGACACCTACTTTCACAGACATAAAACAATCACATAGGAAATGCATGAAGTTTTGCATCGGAGAAAAGTTTTTACAATACAGCACTAAGAGTGTTTACTGACCGCCTGCTGTGGTGGCAACCCACCTAAGGAAAAGAGGAATATATGTTTTGTCATATCTATACAACTGACCTCTCAAAGCCAGATCATGGCAGGAGCTCTTCTGCTCTTTGGTCCTGACCTGCAAGACTTTGGGGCTCAAAATCAAGTGGGGCATGTTGAATTGTGCACTTGTAAGAGCCTCACTTTTATTGGCATAGTCTGAGACTAACCTTTGGACAAGATGTTGCTGCCAGAGGACAGATTTCACAGTACTGGTCAAACTCTGCAAACCTTGCAATATCAGCTTTGCCAAATTATCTGGTTCTTTCTGAGTCTCATGGGACTTAGGCAGGAGTTAGGCATCTGGACACCCCTGGTGACGCAGCAGTGTGCCTGCCCACAGGCAGTAAGATAGGCATCTAGGGAACTTTTACTGCAAATTCCTGAGCACCGAGTGAGTTCAGGTGCTTGCAGGGTTTGGCAGGGGGTTGTGCATCACCTTGGTGCTGAAAGTGGGACTTAGGTGCCTAAAATAGGGACTTAGGCACCTAATTCCTTTCATGCATTCAGGCCAAGGCGACTAGACCAACATGAGTGGTCTCTGGAAACATTATTGTCTTGCCATCTCTTCTGCACGTAAACATCTGTGCTAAAATGCTTTGCTATCAAGGCAGAAAGGGTCACATTTTCTGTTCAACAATGGTCAGGAAGAAGGAGTCTCTCAGGGTCACATTCCTCCTGGACTGGAGCAAGAACTTTATACATTCCTGCCAGTACCTCGTACCCTGAGAGAGGGTAAAAACTCTTGTCATTGCTCCAGAGCATCTCAGAGCGCTGGTATGCCAAGCTGTTGCATCCTCCTTTGAGCTACCATGTCACGTTCCGCTATCTCTTGACCTGCTATCTCAGGCTGGAAGAGAATTCTCCATCCAGGTCTAGTATCCCTTCATCTGACTGCCGGGTTGATAGATTCTTAACCAACTCTGACCTGTCTTGTTCTGCAAGTGTGAGAAAGATTCTTCAGTCTAGAAAACGTGTGACACACATGTGCTGTGTTCAAAGTGGAAGATATGCTCCACTTGGGCAATGGCTGAAGGACTGTTCTAGAGTGCTAGACCATTACCAAAAGGAGACCAGTCTGTTCAATGCATCCCCAAAAGTCCATCAGAATGCAAATTCTGTATGCCAACTCCATCTGCAAGGGTCTAGTGCGGTTGGGGGGTTCATTTCCCCCACACTCTGCAATCACACATTCCGTCTAAGGCTTTGCCAACATCTTTCTCTTGTGAGGGAGCCTCTTTCTGCATGGGACTTGGACTGGGTGCTAGCAAAGGTCATGGAACCCCACCTCTGAACCACTGGAGAACTGCTTTTTGGACTTGCAGCTTGGAGGGTCAGTCAGATGCAGATTTAATGGTGACCTAGCTGTACACAGAAGGCCGAGGGATTTCTATATCCACACCCAAACTTAATTGCTAAAATAGTGATGGATTTTCATATTAACCAGTCTGTATCCTTTCTGGTTTTCTTCTTCAAAACTCACACCACTCCCAGGGGATGTGAGAAGGGCACTCTGTTTCTGTCCGTAGAGAACTAAGCCCTTCTGAAATAGCACTAGGCTAATTTAGCATATGGGAAGAGGTACAAGGGACAGGTTATTTCTTCTCACAGGTTATCCAAGTGGATCACCTTGTCCATTTGTTTTTGTTATTCTTGGACTAAGGTTCCCTTGCCACTATGCATTAAAGCCATTTGTGTGGCATGTTCAAACTGGTGCCCAGTAGGGAGTTCTGTAGAGCACTCATTTAGAGTTCAGGTCACATCTTAGCAAGCACTGTTCCTTAATCTTGACCTCCTGTTTGGAGGCCGGGACTGGGAAAGTAGTGCTACAATTTCTCTTCAGCTGCAAACTCCTCAGCCCGCCTTGCATCTCTGTGGGTACTGCTCGCTAATCTCCTGCAAATGGGAATGCACAGAGGACTTGGAAGAAGAAACTGATAACAGTTCTTTGAGAGTTATCTTTCTGCATTCACACTTGCTGTCCCCATTCCATTCAGAGTTCTCATCATACTTTGGCACTTTGGTATAGGAGAAGAAGCCGAGGTGGTTGGGTACTGGACTTCCTTGTATAGGCTTAGTCGTTGAACATCAGTGTCAGTAGGTGGTGCTCATGCAGACCCAATGGACACTGATTTGGTAGAGGTTCCATCAGCAGATCATTGGGGCCGTCAAACTCACAAATGTGAATGCATAGAGGCAACTTTCAGTGAACAACAGTTACCATAAATAAACAATTCTTTCCTAAAGATCATGGACCAGATCCTCTGCCCTGGTCCTGCTCATTTTTTGCTGCCCGGGTGGTGCAAAAGAGCCAAAATCCAGCCAACTAAGAATTTCCCTGGTAGAGGGAATCCTCAGTTGGTATAAAGTTAGCAGTGCCCCCTCCTACGTTGATTGCTCCCAACCCACAGCCTAGGATATAGCTTTCCCTTTGCCTGCACCAGTCTCATTCTGGCACCTGAGACAATCTGACTCCATGCATAGCCTGAGTCATCTCCAGATTTCCATAAAAATTATCTTCTGACAAGAACCGCACACAACATCCAAAATCCAGTTCAGAATGGAAAGCTGGTGGCAACCTCAAGTATAGGGAAATGACCTTCTCTGCATAAAGTCAGCACTTGTCTGTGAGTTAGATTTTTATCAGAAGAAGAAAGAGAAGAGAGTTTTAACTTTGTTCTGCTCTAGATTTTAGAGGCAGCTGACAAGACACAAGCTCTGGACATGAAGAAGCACTGCCTACATATCATTGTTCACCAATTCACCAAGGTTGGTTGGATCTTCTCTGGGTTTCTGGGAATCTGCTGTCCCCTGTCACTACCGTGGCTGAGAGCAGCTTAATCTGGGCCTTCATTTAATTCTTCTTGCTCCACAGGACAGCTTGCTATGCTTATAACTGGACATTGTTACTGACAGGCATACTGGGGACAATACCTGATTTTCTTTTCTTTTTTTATCTGAAAGAACAGCTTTTTGGAGACATGAAAATGTACCAAAACAGAGCAGATATTCAGAACTCCCACCATTTTCTTGTCCTTTTCTTTCTGAGATATTAGCCATTCTGTGCCACACCAGTGCTGGGTTCTGACATGTATGACAAGATATGTTTGATATGTATTGAATGTACAAGCGTCTCTCTCTCTCTGGCAATCATAAATGTGATGCTCAGTTTTCTGGTGAAGGAAGTACTGCCTATGTGGTAGTGGTAGTGGTAATGGTAATATTACATGATTTCATAAAATATATCATTATGTTCTGGGCTGGATCTTCTGCAGCCTCCATATTTGTGAAACTTAAATATGGATTATTGTATAAAATAGTGATAAAATGTCAAAAGACTGAAATTCAAATCCCCTGTTAGTTTGTGTCATATGATATGTAGTCCCTTATTGATGGGAATATTGTTATCCAATACATTGTCTGTCCAAAAAAAGAACCCCAACCACCCAGAAGCAGAGCAGACCTTGGCCTGAAAGGTGAACATTTTAGAAAGTTATGAGCAAATGAAAACAGGAGTTAGAATGGAAAACCGCACTAATTCTTCTCTACCTTTGATTCTAGTCTTGCACTGACTTCCCTTCTCCACTGAAGATCTTGTCTCTTTTTTTTTTTTTAAGGAGAGACCAGATGCTATTCAGCATGAGCTTCCACTTCTACCCCTCCCCCTCATTTGTTCCCATCCTGTACCATCTCTCCCTACATCCCAGTCTTCAACTCAGCAATATATCTCCTGCTTTCTTTCTCTAACCCCGCACCTAGCACCTTTGACCTACTCTTTTCTCAAAGGTCGATCTCCCTCACTGATCTCATCCTTCCACCTCCCCCTCAACCACTCTGTCTCCAACATACCATCTCCTTTATTGTTTAAAAAAAACACCCTTGATTCCCTCCTGCACTTCTTCTCCAACTGCTGTCCCATCTCACTCCTTCCTTTTGCTGCTGAAGCACATAGTTTACTTCTTTTGTCTCATCATCTCCATCTTCATTCTTAATCCCCTACAATCTGGCATCTGTACCTCCACTGGATGCCCTCAACGAAGTCACTGATGACCTCTTCCTGGCCAAATCCCAAGACCACTCTGCCTCTCTCATCCTCCTCAGTCTTACACCACCATTAACTCAGTTGATCCAGTCCCTCCTCCTAGTGATTCTCCTTCCTTGGCTTTATAGGGCTTGTTTACATGATAAAGTTGCCCCAGTTTAACTGATGGTGTGAATTTCAATAGATTCAGTTAACCTGATATGGACACTATTCAGTTTAAGAGTGGCTTTTTATGCTAATAAACTGAATAGGAACAGGCTTAGGGCATGGCTACACTTGCAGCTGTAGAGCACTGGGAGTTAAACCAACCTTCGGAGACTGCAGCAGGGAAAATGCTGCTGAGTGTTTACACTCTCAGCTGGAAGCGCACTGGCTTGGCCACATTAGCAACTCTTGCAACGCCACAAAGAGCAGTGCATTGTGATAGTTATCCCAGCATGCAAGTGGCTGCAACGTGCTTTTCAAATGTGGGGGGTGGGGTGGACAGGGAGTGTGTTGTGTGTATGTGGAGGGAGAGAGAGTGGGTTTTTGGGGGTCTGAGAGCATGTCAGCATGGTGTCTTGTAAGTTCAGACAGCAGCAGACCTCCCTCCCCCTCCTCCCCCCCCCCCCCACTCAAACCAAGCAGCATTCCTCAGTAATGGTTTCTTTGTCTCAGAACAGATAAGCAGCCAGCTGTTAGAAACGGAGCTTTGAAAGGGCATATCCGCATTCCTACAGCGAGTTCAAAACAATGACAAGAGTGGCCACTTGACTTAAGGGGATTATGAGACGTTTGTGGAGGTCAATCAGAGCGCAGTAATGCAACATCTCATTCACACTGGCGCCGCTGTGCTTCAGCGGAGGCGCAGCAAACGTTATTCCACTCGCCGAGGTGGAGTACCAGCAGCGCTGTAGCCGCGGAGTCAGAGCGCTCTACGTGCCTTGCCATTGTGGATGGGTAGTGAGCTAGTGCGCCCGGGACTCCTTTATTGCGCTGTAACTCGCAAGTGTAGCCAAGCCCTTAGTTCAACCAAAATGAGACACTATTAAACTGGAACAAGAGTGTCCACATAGGGGGTTGCACTAATTTAACTTAAACCAATGAAATTTACCCATGTAGACAATGCCTTGGACTTTGTGCTCTTCTGATTCTCATCTTACACCCCCAACCACTATTTCAGTGGCTATTTTGTGGACTCTGTCTCTCTTTCAGGGTCTGTCAGAGCTACATTCTTGGCCCGCTCCTCTTCTCTTCTTGCTCCCTGTCTCTGTACAACTTCATCTGGTTACACAACTTTAGCTGTTGCATCTCTGGTAAAGATTCACAAATTCATTTCTCCACTCCCAAGCTCTACCCAGTCCATTATTTCTGATTGCCTCTCTGACATCCCTTCCTGAATTTCCAAGTGTCAGCAAAATCAGCATGACTAAAACTGAGCTCCTTCCCTTTCTCCTGAAGCCTTCTCCTCTCTCTCCCTTTGCTGTCAAAGGTTGCTTTCTCTTTTCTCTTTCTGCTGCAGTATCTCATCCCTCGTATTACTTTGGATTCCTCTTCTCTGTCCCTCCACTCCACCCCAAATTGAAGCTACCACTAAATCCTGCTAGATTGCCTCACAGGCCTAAAACCTGCTCATCCCTCTCCATTCTCACCTTGAAATCCACAGGGTTCCATTCTTGCTATTGTCATCTCTCACCTTAACTTCTGCAACAGCATCCTGTCTGGCCTGCCTGACACCCACGTCAATCCAAAATACCTTCCTTGCCTGCCATTCTGATAGCATCAAGCCTTTGGCTGGCTTTCCTCTCCATTTCTACAGCAAAACCAAGCTCCTTGTCTTCTCGTTAAGGCCTTGCACAGCCTGATTCCCACATACGCCCACAGATCTTTCTTCTCCCCATCCTTACTGTGCTCAAATTGCCTGATTTACTAAGTCCTTGGCATCCTTTCCCCACTCCCGCCTCCCTGGCTTTCCCCAGGTGGCTCCCTACACACACAGGTCCCTCCCTGACCTGCTCTGCAGGACCTCCACCTTCTCCTCCTTCAAGTCCCTCCATTAAAACAGACTACTTCCAACAAGCCTGCAAACCCTAGTCCTCCCTACAGAGGAGTGGTCACATTTCCTGGGTAAAGAACTCATGGAGCTAACAAGGATGCTATTCTTCAATGCACATTCTTGCTGCTTGTTACCTCACCCCTCCATCCCCTTTCAGACTTTGTAATAACATCCTGAGAGTTGGCACTACTGGCGGAGTAAGGGAGCATAAGGCCCCAGCCCGTGCACAGTCATGCAGTACCTACCTAGATCTTGAGTCTCGGCACAGGGGAAAGAGCAGGGGCAGCAGAGATGGCTGGACACAATGAGAGGAGTATGCTGCATCTGCTAATGGGTGATGCACAGCCTGGAGGGGAGTGTGCAGCAGTACAGGAGTTCTGAAAGGATTGTGAGTTACCTGAATGTAAGAGTTATTGGCCAGGGAGTATAGCTTAGTGGGAGGGCACTCACTGGGGAGGTGACCCATGCTCTAGTGATTCTTTAATTGTATATCCAGAGTGGAATAGCTTTATCAGGAGAGACTGAGGAAGGCCCACATCAAAATGTCCCATAGCCCAGTAGTTAGAGCAGGGGTAGGCAACCTATGGCATGCGTGCAGAAGGCGGCACGCGAGCTGATTTTCAGTGGCACTCACACTGCCCGGGTCCTGGCCACCGGTCCGGGGAGCTCTGCATTTTAATTTAATTTTAAATGTAGCTTCTTAAACATTTTAAAAACCTTATTTACTTTACATACAACAATAATTTAGTTATATATTATAGACTTATAGAAAGAGACCTTCTAAAAACATTCAAATGTATTACTGGCACGCGTAATACATTTTAAATCAGAGTGATAAATGAAGACTCGGCACACCACTTCCGAAAGGTTGCTGACCCCTGAGTTAGAGCCTGCACCTGAGAGGTGGGAGATCATCCTCTGCATGAAGGGGGAGTTGACCCTGTGTTTCCCACATCCCAGGTGAGCATGCTAGTCACTGGGCTAAAAGTTACATGGTGGGCCCCTCCTCCTGTGTTTCTTGCAAAAAAACAGCTTAGGTGCCTGAGTCCAGAAGAAGGTTCCTGCCTGTGAATCATTAGCAGAGATAGGCACCTCCCTGCAGCATGGACTTAAGTGCCTAACTTTGTAAGAGGGGCGGGGATTAGAACACACCTTTCTCCTCATGATCTCCCATTGGCTAATTGAAGCAGCTTCTGGCTCACCATGCTGGCTTTTGGATCCTCCTTGATTATTAGCAAAGTGAAGATTACAGCCAAGAAACTACATAGAGCAAAACCTAAGAGCAAGCCCAAAGTTAATGCTATTACCACCAAAAACCAGAGGAAATGCCAGGAGTTTGTGAATGCTTTTGAACTTAGCATGCATGGGAAGTCATTACCAGAGAATGCAGAGGAATTTGGGGAAGATTTAAGAACAACAATCCATGAAACAGCTTGAGCTACATTTGGGGGGAAGAGTCCATCAAAAAAGGACTGATTTGAAGAAAATGAAGTGGAACTATCACCTCTCATCAACATTAAGAACACAGCCTATCTGGAACACAACAGGAAGCCAATAGAGAGCACCAAAGTGAGACTTCAGCATGCAAAAACTGAGGTGCAGCGAGCAAGCAGACACTGTGCAAATCATTACTGGATCAAGCTCTGTGAAGAGATAGACAGTCTCAGACACAGGAAACCTCAAAGTCATGTATGAAGAAAGTTCTAGGTCCTACTGTCAACAAGGTTGCTCCTCTCAAATTGCACAGCAGTGAAATCATTACAGATAAAAGCAAGCACTTGTCTTGTTGGGTTGTACACTATTCAGAGCTATATGCACAAGAAAGAAACATCACCAGCAAATCACTGGACCAAATACCAACTCTACAGGTCATGCCAGAGCTAGATGTGGAGCCCATTGTAGAAGAACTAAGCAGGGCCATTGATTTGCTATCAAGTGGCAAGGCTCCTGGAAAAGATGGCATCCCAGCGGAAATCCTCAAGTATGGGAAAGACAGCCTATTACCATATCTTCATCAGCTGCTACTTAAATGCTGGAAAGAGGGTGAGGTACCACAAGAGATGCGCGACACAAACATCGTCACTTTATATAAAAATAAAGGTGAAAAGGGTGATGCAACAACTACTGAGGTATCTCGCTACTAAGTGTAGCAGGAAAAGCCTTCACAAAAGTCTTCTTAGTGTGCCTACAACAGCTGGCAAATCGTGTCTACCCTGAATCACAGTGTGGATTCAGGACTGGAACATCAACTATAGACATGATATTTTCTCTGCGATAACTCCAAGAAAAGTACAGAGAGCAAAACCTAGCATTGTACATCACCTTTGTGGACCTAACCAAAGCATTCGACACAGTCAGCAGAGTAGGTCTATTTGCAATACTAGAAAAGATAGGATGCCCGTCAACCCTGTTAAGTCTTATACGTTGATTCCACAACAAAATGAGAGCAGCTGTCCAGTTTGACGGGTCCACTTCGGACAGTTTTGAGATGAAAAGCGGAGTGAAGCAAGGATGTGTTCTTGCCCCTACATTCTTTGGAATCTTCTTCTCGGTAATTCTTGAACTGTGTGTTTAAGGACATGAAAGATAGAGTGTATCTCCACACAAGATCAGATGGCAAACTCTTCAAGCTGTCCCAACTTAAATCGAAGACCAAAGTCAAAAAGGTGCTAATCAAGGAACTTCTATTCACTGATGATGATGCCCTCATAGCCCACAATGAAGATCTACTACAAGAACTCATGGACCTCCTTTCAAGTGCCTGTCAGGCATTTGCTCTCACTATCAGCATCAAGAAAATGGTTGTATTAGGACAGGGGGTTCCACAAGATCCTTCAATTACCTTAAATTCAAATCAGCTAGAAGTAGTCCAAAAGTTCAGCTACTTAGCTTCTACAGTGACCACCAACCTCTCACTGGATGAAGAACTAAATGTTCGCATTGGAAAGGCAGCCACCACCTTTAGCAGACTAACGAAAAGAGCATGAAACAACTCAAAGCTTACCATCAAGACCAAAATGCTAGTGTACCAAGCCTGCATCCACAGCACTCTCATGTATGGTGGGGAAACATGGACAACTTATGCTCATCAGGAGAAAAGGTTAAACAGTTTCCACCTACACTGTTTACACCACATACTCAACACCAAATGGCAATTAAAGTCTCCAATGCAGAGGTTCTTCAAAGGGCAAAGTTACCAAGTGTAACAGCGCTGCTCAAGCAAAGACGACTGCGCTGGTTGGGCCATCTGAGTAGGTTGGAAAATGGACGCATACCCAAGGACATGCTATACGGGGAGCTGTTGGAGGGAACAAGAACAACAGGACGTCCCAAGCTTCACTATAAAGACACATGCAAGCAAGATATGAAGGAATTTGGAATTGATCCTGACCAACGGGAAGTCTTGGCAAGTGACGGTAACAAGTGGCGCCATCGTCTCCATCAGGGTATCAAAGTCCATGACAGAAGCTGGTTCTTACAGCTTGAAGAGAAAAGAGCCTGTAGGAAGGAAGCAGTTCCCAACCAAGATACAGACATTTGCAATAACTGCCAAAGATTTTGCACATCTCAGATTGGATTATTCAATCACATGAGACATTGCAAGTCATCTACATCATAGGCTGCAATTCCCACCGTCTCTCGCAGACGAAAAATTGCCAACATGTCTAATCTGGCAAATTTATATGGCTCCTGTCATGTTAGTATCTGAGCTCCTAATAGTCTTTACTATATTTATCCTCCCAACATTCCCCTGAGGTAAGGAAGCACTGTAAACTCCAGTTCATAGATGGGAAACAAGGGCACAGAGAGCTAGATCCACAAAGGGAATTAAGTGTGTAACTCCCACTGCAGATGGCAACGTCCAACTTTTAGGTACCAGAGAGATCATCAACCCCCACTCAGCTACTTCCTAACACTGTAGGCACTTGAGTTTCTGCCAGAAGGCATGCACAAAACCACTGAAATCACCAAGCTGCTCAGAGCCCTCTCTTACACTTAAACCCTGGTGGATTCACAAATGAGGTGTTCCGCAATCTGGTAGGCAGACTCTGAGCATGTCTAAGCTGCACAAAGGACATTTGTAACTCTGTGGGCATGTACCCAATGCCCAGAGTTGGGAGCACTCGGTTGGGATAGAGAAGACTTGTTTTCAAATCCTTGCGCTGCCTGAATTGGATCAGGGACTTGTACCCAGGCCCCACACATGCAAGGGGCGTGTCGTAATCATTCAGCTATTGCCTGCTCTTGGATGGGGCTTGCTTAGTGTCTCCTGTTAAAGCTGTTCCACTTTGTATTAAATAATTAACGATTCTTTGGAGCAGAGAAGAGCTTGACAGTAGCTCAGTGACTAAGGCACTGACCTAGGACAAGTCCCTGTTCCAATGAATATTTCATTATTTATATGAAGTGGACATGTCCAACAGGAGAGGCAGTAACACACTCATCCCAGAATAACCTCACCTGGCATGTGGGAAAATCAAGATCACAAACCTGCTCTGAATCAGGCATAAGGGCAGTTTGAAAACTGGTCTCCTGCATGAGGGCTGAGTGCCACAGCCAGTGGGCAGCTATGGTTAGTTTCTCTTGCTCCTTTTTCCTGAGAAGGGGCTGGCCTAGCTAAGACACGTAGCTGCAAGAGAGGGTTCACAGCTGAGAATCCCAAATGAAGCTAGGCGCCCCCCTCAGGCCCAGAGCTAGGCATTTAACTGCCTTGGCTTTTTCTGCTTACTGGCTTAGCAAGGCTCCTCGCTCAGCTGTATCTCTCTCCAGGCATTGTATAGGGAGCCTGGGCACCTGACTCAAGACTAAGGATTCTACTGGGAGGCAGTGTAACTAAAAGTCCCTTTGTCAATCTATCCCTGAGAGACTAAGGACCAGATATATAAAGGTATTTAGGTGCCTAAGGTGCAGATAGACACAGAATGGGATTTTCAGATGTGCCTGAGCATGTTAGGCGTCTAGCTCCCATTGAAGTGAATGGCACCAAATCTATTTAGGTGCTTTTGAAAATGCCACCGGCAGAAACTTAGGCATATAGGAAATTTTATTAGCAAAAACGTAGGTAGCTATGGACTTTGGGCAGCAGCTGAGTAGAGGGTAAGAATCTCAAGGGCACTCGCATTTTTTATTTAAGCCCCTAGAATGGGAGTTAGGCACCGAAGTCCCTTTGTGGATCTAGCCCTAGATGCCTACATGCATCTTTAGGTACGTAAATGTCTTTGGAAATCTGGCCCTGAGGGACTTACCCACAGTCACATATGGATCTGTAACCAAACAGGGCTGTCCCTTCTGTCCACTAAGTGCACCTACCTAGGTACTGTCAGGCCCAAAATAAGGGGGAGGTTGTTTGTTTCTATCATCTTTGCATTCTTTCCATTCAAAAAACTGAACTGCATCAGGGAAAAACAAAAGACCAAAATGACACAATTGACCACTGCATACAAGTAATATTTAAAATGTATGATCTCTGAAAAGAATACAGAATTATTGAAGAATCTGGAAAAACATAACACTGGTCTACAATTTTTGAGAAGTCGTCTGCTTCAGAGATA
>NW_020664546.1:2026183-2029688 GCF_002925995.2 Terrapene triunguis
GACTACATTTATTTCAGAAGCATTTTGGCTGTAGAGCAGTGTAATCTATGCTAGAATTAACCTAATGGATTCAGCATTCCATGTTCCACATTTCCATTTGGAAATGAGATTATACAATAGGTTCTGGCAGTCATAGAGTGTTTGTCCGGCTGCGTTTACTGCTGTGCAAAATGTCTTATTTTAATGCAGTGTCATGGTCTTGAGTGGATATAAAGCAGATATCCGCAGATTTGCAGGGCTCTAGTCTTGACTTTCTTGTGGTAGACCTGATCAGTAACAAGTAACTTGAAACTAATGTTGCGTGCAGTGTTGCACTGTGGCCAGAAAAATGAACAAAATGCATCATTTCAGAAAATGTTTGAGCTCTGACATTTTGTTAAATTTCTGTCATTGTTGCTAATTTTTTTCTTTTAATTCTGTTTTGTAAATTTAAAACTGTCTGATTCTAGGGACAGGCTCATCAAATTATCATTGAAAGACTGAGTGCTAGGGAAGGAGAATACCTGCAGCTTTCAAGAAATCCAAATGCTGTAATGTTTATGTTGTGTTTCGGAGGTTTTGGTATGTAACTTTTTGCTCAGCACGATATGAACATGTGGCCATTACAGTCTCCTTGAACTCTGTTGACGGGTTAAGGGTTTCTGTTCCCTATTCAGAATATCAGAGAAAAAGAATATTAACCGGAGAGCTGACTATATTGTTGTAATACTTTGGGCAAGGTTATACGTTAGTCTCCCAGTGTGTGTCAGGTTTATACAAATGCCTAATAAAACTCTCTTTTGTTTATACTCTGACATAGTTCTGTCTCTTTGCCCTTGATCTTAATCCTATCTCAATGCAATATGTTCTTCGGTGCAGGTGCCTAATTCCCACTAATGTTAATGGGATCTATCCTTCCATCCCCTGCACATTGTCTACTGCCCCTTATTTTGGTACTGTGTACTGATTTCTTTCCAGAAGTGGCCTGATTCATCTGCTTCATTTCAGTGTTATACTAGATGCACAAAATGCTTTTGTTTCTTCATTACAGACACTGGACCTACAAAGATAGGAGGAAATATTATTAAGCAAGTAAAAAAAGATATCCAAATAGTCTCCATTTATTGGGCTAAAATATAAGGTAAAATAGGGATGTTTCTCAAGGTCAGAAAATGGCTCTTCAGAGAAAACTTGGGGTTGTGTGAAGTCTCCGTTCAGTCTGATGCTGTCAGAAAATAAACATTGTTATAGAGCAATTGGTTAGCTAAGTCCTTCAATGCACATGTTGATTATTGGTTCTCATGGCATTCTTTAACTGCTTGAAAGATCCAGGCAAAAATATCATGTGCACTAAATAGAACAGTATTTTGAGCTACTTCTCAGGGCACAGCAGAACAGAGTCGATAGATTATTTGCACAAATCCTGAGCTGCCAGTTCCAGTGGATCTGAATGTCAGCAGAAATACAAAGGGCATGAATTTCAAAGCTGTTTAGGTACCTAAGGTATGTTTTAGCCTGCACTAGTTTGCATCCTGTATATTAATTATGGAATCATTATTATGAATAATTATTGTCATTCTCGTGTCAGATTTCCTGACATACCTTCAACTCCATCCCATTGCAAAGGCGGTCTAAAACCAGAAGACAAGAAAGGAGAATTATTATTTTACATAGAAACTACAGTTGTGATGATTTTCATGGAGCTTTGCAGCCTGGTTCTGTGTGCTTGTCATTTTACTAGTAACATGACAATATAGACACAATGGAATATCACTGGATTTCACTAACCTGTATATGTCTAGTATGGGTCGGTTGGGATTAAACAGTGATATTTAAACTATAGTTTTAATTTTTTCCTTTTTTGTGTGTTTTTCTGTTTGTTTTTGTTTTCCCTGAAGGTCTCCAAGTTGCCAAACCTGCGATCCCTCAGTCAGCCGCTCCTTCTTGACATCATAGAATCATTAGCCAATCACATATCAGACAAGCAATGTGCAGAGCTGGGTTCAGACATATAAAACACTTCCAGACCTCTTTCATTTGTTCCTCAAAGGGCTGCACTTTACAGCTGAAACCCTCTATACCGAGCTGCTCAGAATATCAACACAATAAAGCAGAAGACCTGTGAAGAGCATGAAAATCTGAACTATTGCTCTCTTGTGGATCTGCGTGGCTTACATCTGTGTATTTGGGGCAGAAACTGGTCTCAGCCATACCAACGTAAAATTGAAATAACTGGGGGCAATGAGTTTATTCCAGATTTACCTTAGTGTAACTGAGTTCAGAATCTGGCCTATTGCTTTTCTTTTGTAAAATACAAACAGTAATGGATAAAAGGATCATTAATATTATGAAACACAACATTTAGTGAAACCTATTTAAAGGGCTTTATCATTGTAACAAGATCCAGTGGCTGGAAGTTGAAGTCAGCAATAATTAAATTGGAAATAAAATGCACAATTTTAACAGTTAATTGATAATTGGCCCAGAATACAAAGGCTTTCTATAGATTCTCCATCACTTGGAATCTTTAAATGTACATTGGGTGTCTTTCTAAAAGATAAGCTTTTATTCAACCACCTTATTGGGCTGGATACCGGAAGCGTGAAATTCTCGGGCCAGTGTTTTGCAGGAGGCCAGACTAAGATAATCGTAATGGCCCCTTCTGACTTTTAAAATCTATTAACCCTATCCAGTCAAGCCTTTCTGAAATAATGTATTAGTAAATAGCTACACTCTTCTGCCTGCGTGGCAGGAATCACTTTGTTTTAGCTTGAGGGAAATGAAGCAAAAGGAAGCACTGGAACAGGGGTGTCCAACCTGTGGCCTTTTAAGGTGACTATGTTAGGAAAGTCCCTATTTGATTCTGAATTGATCCTGTGACTTTTTTTTTTTTTTTTTTTTTTTTTTGCTTGTGTTATACACATGAGCACAGTGGGTCCTTCTAGCTTTATAATCTATGAAAAGCAACTCCCACTGCTGCTCATGCAACCCCAAAGCAGATTTATTGTGAGCATCCGCTGTCCCACTCCTACTGTAGCTGCCCTCTCTGGCCACCTGCTGCATCAAAGGGGAAGAGAGAGTAGCTCTGGCTTCTTCATTGCCTACACTGCTACTGGTCTTGGGGAGCCTAGGTGAACAGGGCAGGCACTCAGAAGACTTTGCTTAGGTGAACATCCATAAAGGACTGCTTATTTACCCCAGACAGCACCCAGGGCAGGCCAGGAAGGAAAGCTGAGACCCAACAACAGGAATTCCATGATCTAACTTGTGTCAACTGACTAGGGTCCCCAAGAGACCATACAACAGCTGCAGCACTGCATACATCAGCCACTACCCCCTGCTTACACTCAACCTGCCCCTCTGCACCCTGACATTACCCCTGTGCCAGGGGCACTGTGGGGAGGGAGTCATAGGAGCTGAATATGCTGGCTCTGTGCCTGCTGGGGATTACTAGTAGCAAAGCAGATAATGTAGCAACTAAAACTAGTCTCCCTTCCCTGGGATGTAGCAAATGGCCAGCGGGGGG
>NW_020664546.1:2029698-2049228 GCF_002925995.2 Terrapene triunguis
TCCCCACTTCCACCCTAGACTCTCCCCTATCTCCTGCCTCCAGCCCCATTGCGCCCTCATCTGCCCCCACCCCATTGCATCCTCCACCCTTCCCCCCACACCATGTCCCCTCACAAAGTTCACTCAGCCCCCAACCCTTCCCTATCCTCCACTCCACCCATAGCCCCACCCAGCCTGTACCCTAGCCCCACCCCTCCCATGACACCTGCCCCACCTCCAGCCTTGCCTCCAGACCCAGCCTCTCCCCTCTCCCCTGCCCCACCCCTCAGCCCCATTGTGCCCCCATCCCCTGCCTTTCCCCCCACTCCATGTACCCTCACAGAGCTCACTGCTCACAGAATTGGCTCAGCCCCAGCCCCACCTCCTACCCTTGCCCCTAGCCCCACCTCCTTCCCCTCCCCCACCCTGCCCTCCTGGCCTCCAGGCCCTGCATGTCCCCTATGCCCGGCCCCCAGCCACAGACTCTCCCCTATCCCTTGCCCCGCCCCCTGGCCACAGTCACATCTCCAGTCCCATTCTGCCCCCATCCCCTCCCCGCCCCTGTCCTCCCCACCCCCTGTTGAAAATCCCCCCTTCTCCCACCCTCAGGGCCAGGCCACAACATTTTGGCACCTGAGGCGGGGAGCTCAAATAACACCCCCATTCCCCCTCACTTGGGCCAAAACTTTGAAAGGTCCCAATTCTGCCTTCTTCCTGTTCTACTCCTGTCATGGTCCTGCTCTGCTACCTACCCCAATAAAGGAGAACTAACAACTTAAAATGCCTTGTTCAAAAATTTTAAGTAACACTTAACTTTCAAATGCCTGAACAGCAAATGTAACTTTTCTTGTCTGCATAGTAAACACTGGCATTTTTATCTCTTTGAATAATCAAAGTGGTGCTTTCCGTGTCTTCTTGGTTGCAAAGATTTGAACTGCTTCCTGAAGGTCCAGAGCAGGGGTAGGCAACCTTTCAGAAGTGGTGTGCCAAGTCTTCATTATTCACTTTAATTTAAGGTTTCGCGTGCTGGTAATACATGTTAACGTTTTTTAGAAGGTCTCTCTCTATAAGTCTGGGGTGTGTGTGGAGGTGCAGGGCAGAAGGCTGGGTGTTGGGGGGACTCGAGGTCAGGGCAGAGGGCTGGATGTGTGTGGAGGTGCAGGGCAGAAGGCTGGGTGTGTGGGGGGGTTCAGGGCAGAGGGCTGGGGGTGTGTGGGGGTGGAGGGCAGAGGGATGGGTGGGGGGGGGGGGGGGGTGCAGGGCAGAAGGCTGGGGTGCTCGGCTCGTGGGGGTGCTCCCAGCCCCCTGCCCTGAGCCGCTCAGGGCAGGGAGCTGGGAGGGATATGTCCTGTTCCACCCCCTTCCCCAAGGCCCGTCCCTACCTCTCTCTGCCTGCTCTATGGAGCAGGGAGCACGCGCTCGGCTCTGCTCCGCTCCCCTTCCCACTCGCAGGGGCGGGGGGGGGGGAGGAGGGGCCGGAACGCACCACGCTGAGGGAAGAAGCAGGGGAGGGGGGAAGCTTGGCTGCCGCAGGACCAACCTTCTGCCTCCTGCCCCCGCAAGGGAGAGTGGTGGGCGGGGGGGCTGTGTGGGGTGGGGGGCCGGGACCCCCCCACACCGCTCTTCCCTGTGGGGGCAGGAGGCAGAAGCTTGGTCCTGCGGCAGCCAAGCTTCCCTCCTCCCCCGCTTCTTCCCCCAGCGTGGCGCTTTCCGGCCCCTCCGCCCCTCCTCCTCCTCTCACCGGGCAGGCAGCGTGCCACTCAAAATCGGCTCGCGTGCCATGTTTGGCACACATGCCGTAGGTTGCCGACTCCTGGTCCAGAGTCTGGGCTAGCTCACGCTCTATTGAGATAGTTGCAAGGCCTAGCCTCTCCTGTGTCATTGTGGAGTGTAGATGTGTTTTTATTAACTTCAGCTTGGAGAAGTGCGTTTTCCACTGGCAACTGTAACAGGAAGTGTTAGAAGTATGAGCAGAGCTACAAAAGCATTTGGAAAGAGGGTGGTCATCTTATTTGTGTACATATATTCCAGAACAGCCTTTGGAGTTGATCCTGCTGAAATGTATCTTGAAAGGGCTTTCAGTTCATCACCTAAATCACTCGCATCAATATCGCACATGTCATCATGTGTCAGCACTGTCTCTAGTGCCCTGCATTGCTAGTGTAGGTCTTCTTCAGGTATAGTGAGGAGTTTTGGAATATCATACAACATCCCAGGTCTACTGCTGTGTTCCTTGAGCTGCATGAAATGTTCTTCAACTGACTGTATTGCACAATCTAGCACCTGGTTAAAGAATTCAATGTTGAATTGTTGTTTGGGGTCTCTTATGGGATTATCCCATGCCTCGTAATCAAAATGTCTTCTTCGGTAACACTTGTATTCTTGAATGGGTGGGAAAATAGCTTCAGTGTGAAATTCCTCTGCCAACTTCTGTGCACTCTTCAGAACGTTTTGAAATCCCTCATATGACCGGTAAGACTATAGGTATGACTTTGCTTTGTCCAGTTGTTCCATTGCTCCAGATATATTGAGGTCAACACCTTGGAGTCTCTTGCTTACAATATTTATTTCAAACAGTACGTCATGCCACAACACTAAGCCACACAGAATTTTGAAGTTATGTATGTTTCTGGTGATTTCATTTCCCTCTGCCACTATTCTCCCTCAAACAGTTCCTGTCATAGCATTATCCTCCATAACAGCAACTATGGCATCATCTATCTTCCCAATTTGGTGTTTGATAGGCTTTATCGCCTCCACTCGACTTTCCCTTCGTGTGGCACTCAGTGGTTTCAGTGTCAGAGAGGATGTTCCCAGATGTTGCTTCAAAATTTTCCATCAATGAGTTGATGCAGAGAAAATACATTAGCTGCTTTGAATTACATTAAAAAATTCAGTAGCCTCACTAGAAGCTGATGCTGCATCACTGACCACCAAGTTCAATGAATGAGAACTGCGTGGGACAAAAAAAGCTTGAGGGTTTAACTCTCGGATCCGTGTCTGCACTCCTCTGTTCTTTCCTCTCATGTTGGCACCATTGTCGTAGCCCTGACCTCTCATGTCAGCTATCGCAATTCCCGTATCTTCCAGCTTTTTAAGAAGCACATTTGTCATACCAGCTCCTGTAGTGTCATCAATGTCAATAAATTCTCTGACAGTCATCATTGCAGGGACATTTTCACTAGGTTCTGTTGTTGTTACAAAACGCACCGTTAAAGTCATTTGTTCCATATGGCTGATGTCAAGTGTGAAATCCAGAATAACAGAGTAATATCTTGCTGGCTTCAGATCTGCCACAATCTTCTGTTTGACTTTTGTTGCCAGTAACTGTATGATCTCATTTTGAATTGTTTTTCCACATTTCTTGTGTGGTGACTCTTCTTAGATGCTCCTGGAGTACAGCATCAAACTCAGCAATCAGCTCCACAATTTTAAGGAAGTTTCCATTGTTTGGCACATACAGCTGATCTGAAGTGCCACGCAGTGCTAGGTTTTGGGTAGCAAGCATTCTCACAATGGCAATAAGCCTTTTCAGAACATTTTTCCAGTAACGACACTCTGATGCAATCTTCTCTTGATTGCTGATCATCTATGGTGGTCTTTAACTTAGTCTCATCTCAAGTCCTTTCCACCTATGGAATGCTCTCTGGTGATTTGCTGCCTTCTCATGGCATGCCAGATTTCTAGCCAGATTTTGCCAGTCCTTTGTTCCTGTAGAACCCAATGTGGCTTGGAACATTAGACTGGAAGAGTTTGCAACAAAAACAGTATGCAGCATTCTGGGTTTTTGAGTACCTAAGCCATGGCCTCTCCTCTTTGTCACCATTGGGGATTTCACGCCAGTAATGTGTTGGATCGAAACTTCTATTTTCATTGTCTTTGGGGAACATTAAGTTTTTCACTTGTTGTGGCCCATGCAGTACAAGGAAGTCCCTCAGGCTACTGCTCAAGTGGGTCCATAGTCTCCTTGCGCCTCCACCACACTCTTCTCTGATCTACACTTTTCTCCAGGAATGCTGTGCATACCAGGGCTGTGAATGCTCGGAGGGATGAGGCTTAGGCGTCACAGCATTCCATGTAGGTGTCATCTGTGATGGGGATGAACGTTAAGAGGAGAAGCAGTTTTCCTGCACGTCTCCTTCCTCACCACCATGCATGGAGAGTGGTGCAGGAGATGAAGGATGGTACTGTGATATGTAGCGCGGGGCGTGTTTGGTGCCGAGCAGTGGTGACTTCGGTGCCGAAGAAACTGCTATGTCAGCAGGACACAGGAGTTGTGCTGGTCCTTCCTTGGGCTTGCGGGTCGATCTTTGGAACACTGACCGGTGCTGAATTCAGCTTGATAGGCAGCAGCAAGTCTTGGGTCGGTGCTGGTGGCGGCAGCATTGTTCGCAGGTAGTCAGTGCCGTGGAGGAGACTTGACATCTCAACTCCAGTGCCCCGCATTGGGGCTCAGCAGGGGTCCACGGAGGGACGGTGCTGGAGGAGCCCGGTGCCTCGTAAATGCTCACTCTGGATGAGTGGAGCACTGAGGGTAAAGACCTCGCTGGGCAAGCTCTCTTTTTCTGAGACCCCCTTGCTGGAGAGGTCAAGGCTCACTTCCTGACAGTTTTGGAAGTTGGAGCCTTATCAGAGCTCAGGGATCTCTGTTTATGAGACTTGCTGGAGGATTTCTCTTGGGGAGGTTGGAGGGATTGCTCCAGCAGAAGCATTTTCAAGTGGAGATCCCTGTCACGTCTTGCCCTTGTTGTTAAATTGGTGCAATGTATGCATTTCTGGGAGATATGAGTTTCCCCCAGACAGCGAATGCGGGATGTGTGGCCGTCAGAATCCTGTTGATCCCGGCATGACTGCAGTTAAGCCTCTCCTGCCTCTCAAGAGATAAGGGTGGGAGTTAATTATAAAGGTAAACTGTAGACACTGTTACCAAACAGGGAGTTAAGGAGCGAAAAAGTCTTCTTCTTTCTTCTCTTTTCCCTTTCCCCCCCTTAAGAGGAACTAAGAAAACTATGGATAGACTAAGACTAACTAAACAATGTAACTAAGTATAGACTAAAAAGAAGTTCCTATGTAACTTGTAACTTTTTTTCCCCCAGAAAGTATCAAAGAGAGCACTGCCGCGGAGCTCTGTCTGCAGCCGAGGACGGTTGAGAAGGAACTGAGGGGCTGGCCAGGGAGCGCGTACTACAGGAGGTACCAATGGCTGCATGAGACGACTCCTGTGAGCATCCTTCCCCCAACCGAGTACTGCTGCGAGAAATCTCCAATCTCCGGCGCAGGACACCTAGAGTGGAGCACCCACAGGGACACAACTCGAAGAAGAACTACAAGTACAGATGAGGAATTTAAATCACTGACCACTTCCCCGCAGCCAGTTATGCAGGAGGCAGAAAGCTGAGGACAGTTCATGTCTGCTTAGAAAGATCTCCAGGTTGCTCAGGTCCACTTGTGCCAGCTTCTCCTCTGGCTAGGGCTCCTGGACAAGTCCTCTGCAAGCGCAGCTGAAAAAGCCATGCATAAGGCATCACTACACAAAGTTCTATTGGTGCGGGAAATCTTGCCCGCCTCCTTCTCCCATCCCATCTACATCACTCCTATTCGATGAACAGAGACTGAGTGAACACCAGAAATAGTCACTCTGCACAGCATGCCAAACCCGCAGAAAAAAAAACAACAACAGAAATTGGGCTTGTTTTTGGCCTAGTTGGCTTCAGAGTTGCTTCCTGACTAGCTTTTGGCTTCTGGCTTGTTGCTTGTTTGCCTTGCAGCTTGTTGCTTTTTTTTTTTTAATCGGCTCCCGACCGGGGGGCAAACAGGGGCATGGAGCAAGCAGGGGCAAAGGGGGGGGGGAGAGCCAGCACAGCAGGCCCACCGCAGTCCCAGACTGCACACCAGGGGGATCTAGTCACATAGAGTGTTGGGGGTTCTTAGGGATTGGCTTGTTTTGGCCTTGTTTTGAAATGGGATTAGCTTGATTTTTGGCTTATTGTGAAAGTCAGCAACTGTGACTCTGGTCCCTTCCCCATCCTTAATCCCAAAGAGCCCCATACCCAACGAGGAAACACACTGCCTGTGAGGAAAACTACAGCAAGTACAGATGAGGAATTCGAAGCACTGACTGCTTACACACAGCCAGTGATGTGGGAGGCAGAGAGCTGAGGAGTGTTCATGTCTCCTTAAAGGGATGTCCAGGCTGCTCAGATCCACCTCTGCCAGTTTCTCCTCCGGCTAGAGCTCCTGCACAATTCCTCTGCAAGAGCAGTTGCAAAAGCCAAGCATGAGCAATCACTGTACAAAACTCAAATGGTGCCTGAAAACTTGCCCTCATTCCTGCCTCCCTCTTCCATGCCAGCTACATCGGCCCCACTCAATGAGTCAATACTGACAGTCACTGCTCCACTCTCTCACCCACTGCCCTGCATGATTTTTGTCCCCTCCTACTTCTTCATGGCTCCCGAGACCTAGCCTGTGGGGATGCACACCTACCACACCTGCCCACATCCTATGAAGGGAGACGGCACACTGAGAGACAATGATAGGAGAGCGAGAGAGAGCGAGAGAGAGAAACATGGGAGGAAGGCAAGCAACTCGCCACCTGGAGTCATCCTCCTGGAACCAACCTTCTGCTGCCAAGGACACACCGCTCCTGGCCAGAGAAATGAGCAACCCCTTGTCACGGATTCACAGATCGTGCCCACTCTTGGCCCCGTGCGGTCCGTGGGGGTGCCCCTTTCAGTGCGACAGCCCTTCTCAGGGGTCCACTCTCTCTCGGGGTCAGGCCCCACCACCTCCTGGAGCCGCACCTCTCTGAGCCTTAGCACGTCTGTCTCTGCCGTGGGCTCCCTCAGGGAGTCCACTCGCTCTGGACCCCCCGGGGCCTCCACCCCCGAAGTGGTTGATGCAACCCTGTTCTCTAGACCGGAGTGACTCTCAGCCAGCATAAAACAGGAGGATTTATTGAGAGTTGAACACAGCACAAGAAACTCTCAGGGCCTCAGGCCTGGCCTCCCTCAGCCCAGCACATCCCAGTCTCTCTGCATCCAGGTGGGCTCTGCCTGCTCCTCCTCTCCAGCCCAGAGCCCCCCTGCTTCCCAGCTGGGCATCTGAGATCACCAGCGCCAGGCCCCGCCTCTGTCCATTGTCTTCTCTCCAGGTAAACAGGGTCGTAAACTGGGGCCTCCTCTCCTCGCTTCTGTCCTCTGGCTGGAACCGGCTGGTTAGGTCACTGGGTCCTCACTCTGCAGCCCATTGTCCGCCCACTGGCCAGAACCGGCTGCGTCTCCTCAGCTGGGCCTCCGGGTCACCAGGTCGCCAGGTCACCGGTCGCTGGGGTATCTATCCTCCAGGCCGTCGGCTGGGTCTCCAAGTCCTCTCTCCAGTCCTCTGCAAAACAAACTCCCTCTCCCCTCACATCGTTAAACCAGTAACACCCAGGGAAACTGAGTCCCACACACACACCCCCCCGCATGCAAACCATTGACACTCCACAGAAAACAAGAAAAACCCCCACTTCGTCACACCCCTCAAAATGAGGCCCTCATCTCCCTCGTTGCCTCAGTTGGTCAGGAACCTTTTCTTACAAGCCCAGCCCTAGTGAACGGGGTGTCCCTTCCTGGAGCCAGGTGGGCCATGAGCAGAGGTCTCACCAAACCAGACAGACACTTATCTCAATGACAGTGGTGGCTGCTCCGCTCCCAGCTGGACAGCTTTTGCCTGGCATCAATAATGCTCGTGTCTCGGTGCTCTCGCTCACTTTCCACCACATAAGGGCAGTAGACTCTGATGCTTGACTTCTTTTCCTTTGGTACTAAACCCAGCACAAGGGGGAAAACAAAAAAGTGAGCATCTCAGTCGGCAACATTGCTTGGATTCTTCTCGCATCTCCCACACCCTCCTCCCATTACACCTTTATAGATACAATTAAAAAGCATACAACACACAGTCAACCTGTGGAACGCCTTGCCAGAGGATGTTGTGAAAGCCAAGACTATAACAGGGTTCAAAAAAGAAATAGGTAAATTCATGGAGGATAGGTCCATCAATGGCTTTGTTCTGACCCAGTATGGTCGTTGTTATGTTCGTATGTTAAGCAGCCCATTGCACCTGCACCCAAAGGAGTCACTGTGCAGAGGAGACTATTGTCCCTTCCACTGGTCTTTATCCCACAGAACCCTGTGCCCAACGAGGAGACTCATGGCCTCTGAAGAAAACTAGAGTGTCACGGATGAGAAATAGAGTGCCATAATTGTTCACTCACAGCCAATTACGCAGAAGGCAGAAAGCTGAGGACTGTTCATCTTTGTTTAGATGTATGTCCAGGCTGCTCGGGTCCACTTCTTCCAGCTTCTCCACTGGCTGGACTCCTGGATGGTTCCTCTGCAAACACAGCAAATAACCCAAGCAGGAGCCATCACTGCCCAAAGTTCTATTGGTGTATGAGATGCCGCCCTCCCTCTCCCATCCACTGTAGCTCATCCCCACTTGATGAACAGAGTCAGGGGCTCCCACGGTCACCCCCGCCCCACTACCAATGAACGATCTAGTACCCATCATGTGTCTCTTCCCCCTCCCAATGCCCCAGTGGGTTGACGGCTCTCCAGACCAAGCCTAATGCTTGGATGAGACAGAAGTGCATTTCAGCAGCAGTGGCTGTGACTGATCAGGCCTTTTTAGGATCTCCTCTGCTCAGTGACCCAAAGGGGGGAGACTAGAAAAGATGCCCCAAACATAGGCTGTCTCCCACTCTTCCAACTGGATGGCTGTATCCAGTGGGATCACTCAACTCTGTGGCCCAAACAAGAGATACAAGACAATGAATTTTGCCACCTGGAATGTCCGCACCCTTATGGACTCTCAGCAGAGAGAATGCCCAGAAAGAAGAACTGCCATAATTGCCAGAGAACTGTCAAGACTCAACATAGACATTGCAGTTCTTAGTGAGACCCGTGGGGATCAACGAGCATCTCGTGACTCTTCGGCTCAAGCTTGGCAACAACCAATAAGCCTCAGTGCATACACCCCAACACTTGATGATGAGGATGAAAACAAGGAGCACTTTTATAGTGCTCTTACTGCAATCCTCACAGCCACACCTAAGGCAGACAAATGCATCCTCCTGGAAGATTTCAATGCCAGTGTTGGATGGGACTCCCAACTCTGGAGCGGCACAATAGGCAAAGAAGGGGCGGGAAACATAAACCCCAGTGTTATTCTTCTTCACTGTTCAGCCAAATGATCAGCCATAGCAATGGTTCACCATTTGGTCCGTTCCTGCACAACCGCAAAGACTTGACGGCTTGCTAGTCCAACATTGGAACAGACTTGATGAAGCCATGTAATGGGGGGTCTGCCTCTGGGCCACCTCCACCCCCCGGTTGGTGGAATTTTAGCCTAGATGTTATAAGCCACACGGAGAACCGCGTTCGCTGGAACGATGTGTGGCATTCTTGCAACAGGTCCAAAAAGCGCAAGGTGCCGCCTGCGGACAATGCCCCCAGTAGTCTGTAGACCTGAGTAACCATAAACATCTACATTACAGATTAAGTCATTCCCCTTTATGCCCAGTATACGACGTTGACATTTTGAGTGGAAAGCCTCCAGCGTTATTCAGTCTCAGCGGCATAGGGTCCATGTTTCACAGCCGTACAACAGTTTGGGAAGGCTACAGCTCAAATAAATCCTGAATTTGGTTATCATACTAAGATGATGCCATATCCATTGTTAACAGCCCATGGCAGATGCCAATCCGATGGAGAAGCTCTGACTGAGAATTAGAGGAGCTGGTAAGTATAGAACCCAGATAGCAAAAGCTGGAAACTGATTCGACAGTTTTGTTGTTCAAAGCGATTGGCGTCACAGGTGGACTTAGTCCTAGATTTTGCAGTTTTGTCTTTGACCATGAAAAATGGAGCTGACTCCTCCTCCATATGCTGGAGTGCCTCCTGAAACCTGTTGGGGCTCTGAACTAAAATCAAAACGTCATCAGCATAATCAAGGTCTCTGAGCGAGAGATCACTGATCTCCATGCCTATGGACTTGACGGAATACTCGCAATTTATGTCTGATAACAAGCGAAGGGCCAAAATGGCATCTAATCTGGACCTGTTCCTTGTAAAGCCTGACTGGGACGATGCGTCCACTGTAGCAATATTAAAGAAAGGGGACAAATCTTTGCGCAGAAACTACAGAGGTATTGCCCTCCACTATATAGCAGGGAAGATTCTTGCCCATATTCTACTAAACGCCTTCTCCCTCTTGCCGAGGAACTCCTACCCAAATCACAATGTGGCTTCAGGCCATCCCGAGGCACAACTAACATCTTTGTGGCATGACAGATTCAGGAAAAGTGCACAGAGCAACACCAGGAACTGTTTATGGCATTCATTGATTTGACTCTATCAATCGTGATGCCCTGTGGAAGGTGCTGTGTAGATTTGACTGTCCACAGAAATTCATTTCCATCATCAGTCTACTCCTTGACGGGATAACAGCCACCATTATGTGCAATGGCTCAGAGACTGAACCATTCATCATTCGCATTAGTGTCAAGCAGGGCTGTGTCATTCCTCCAACACTCTTCTCCATTTACCTGGCTTCTCATCCGTGACCGCCTTCCTGATGAAATCAGAATTGAGTATTATATGGATGGTCAACTCCTCAATCTCCAAACAAAACCTAAGATCACGAGACTTGGCATCACTGATCAGTATACAGATGACTACTCAGACACACAAAGGAAAATCTGCAAAGTACCCTAAATCTTTTTGCAGATGCCTATCGCAGCCTGGGTCTCTCTCTCGGGAAAACCAAGGTACTCTACCAGTCCTCACCTGCACAAACTACTCTTCGTACCCCACAAATCCCCATCAGAGGACCATTTTTCATACCTTGGCAGCCACCTCTCCCAAACATCCATCATTGACACAGAAACTGAATACAGGATCCACTGTGCCAGCGTAGCCTTTGGAATACTACTCAAACGAGTCTTCAATGCTAGAGACCTGCAAACTGCCACCAAGATCTTGGTTTACAAAGCAGTTGTCATCCCCATCCTTCTCTGTGGGTGCGAGACCTGGGTCATCTACAGATGACATCTCAAGGGGCTGGAGGGGTTCCAGCAGCACTGCCTCAGGAGGATTCTCAGGATCAGCTGGGAAGACTGACACACTAACATCAGCGTTCTCTCTGCAGCCAATATTAGCAGTATAGAAGAGCCGGTCATGAAACACCAGCTCTACTGGTCTGTATGTATGCCTGACACTCTCCTCCCGGCTCGCAGAGGACAGCAGAAGGACTTCAAAGACATACTGTACTGAAAGTACACTTTAAAAAGAGAGGCATCAACCCAACAAACTGGGAGGTCTCGGCACGGAACAGAACACAGTGGTGCCACATCATACACCAAGCCACAGTGCACTTTGAGGAGAACAGATGTGCTCATGAGACAGACAAATGACAAAGGCAAGGGCACAACAGGCCAGTCAACACCTAGGTCTCCCCCAAGATTACATCTGTCATTTCAGTGTGCAAATCTGCACTTTGAGTAATGCACAAAACATTGAACCAACAGTGACATTGTGTAGCCTTTTGGTGGAATACACAGAACATTTCCCTCCATGAGCAACAGTGAGACCAGGTGGCCATTTGGAGTAATGCACAAAGCCTCTCTCTCATGGAGCAACAGTGACACTGGGTGGCCACCCCAAGTAATGCACACAGCATTAACCTTGGGCAGCAACAGTGACACTGGATGGCCACTCAGGGTAAAGAACAAAGCATTTATCTCAGGGAGCAAGACTGACACTGGGTGGCTAACCCAGGTAATGCACAAAGCACTTCCTTCATGGAGCAACTGTGTATTACCCTGAATGACCACCGGGTGTCACTGTTGGTCCATGAGGGAAATGCTTTGTGCCTTACTCAGAGTGGCCACTCCACTGTCCCTTGATGAGGGAAATGTTTTGTGCATTATCTGGATTGGTTACCTGGTTTCACTCTTGCTCCATGAGGGTAATACTTTGTGACACTGGGTGGCCAGTCAGCGTAATACACACAGCATTTCTCTCACGGAGCAACAGTGACACGGAGATCTGCGCAGTAATAGTTGATAAACTTCTCATGGACTCAGCCTCTGAAAGCTTTTCAGTTTCTCTCCTGGTGTTTTGGTAGAGATCAGCTCGTGAAAACTACTAAAACTGAGAAAGTCATTGCTGATCATTGCTAGTGATACATATCTCCTGAAATCATCCTTCAACGCCTGCATCAACCATTTAGATTCAATATTGGTCATTTGGTAGAAAGCGGTTAGTGAAAAATACTAAAACTGATAAATTCAGTGCTAGTGATACATTTCTCCTGGAATCGTCCACCGATAGACATATGCCTCCTCTCCTGGTGATGTGGAAGTGATCAGCTCTTGAAAAATACTAAAAATGAGACATTCATTACTTATCTTTACTACTGAGAAATTGATGTACTGCTAAAGCGATCGGTTGGTGAGAGAGACAAAAAATGCGCTATTAATTCCTGATCGGTGCTTGTGACAAATTTTTAATGGAAGCTTCCTTCGAAAGCCATTAGGAATCCCTACTTCTGGTTTGGTAAAGATCGGCTAGTGAAAATTACTAATTAAGACCATTTCATTGCTGCGCAGTGATAGTGATAAACTTCTCATGGGTTCATCCTAGGAAAACCTTTCTGTTTCTCTCCTGGTGTTTTGGTAGAGATCAATTCGTCAAAAATACGAAAAATGAGAAATTCATTTGTGACCAGTGCTTGGGTGAAACGTGCACAGATGGCTTGGTAGAGAACGGTTGGTAAAAATTATTAAACGTGAGAAATTTATTCCTGACCAGTGCTCGTGACATGAAACCTTCCTTCGAAAGCCATTAGGATTCTCTCCTGGTGTTTTGGTAGAGATCAGTTCATAGAAAATAATAAAAATGAGAAAGTCATTCCTGACCAGTGCTAATGAAAAACAGTTCATGGAATACTACTCTAAAAGCCATTAGGCTACACTCCTCGTCATTTCGTACAGATCGGTTTGTGAAAATTACTAAAAATGAGAAATTCATTCCCGATCTGTGCTAGGGATTGAATTTGTAGAACTAGATGACTTTGAAAAATGAGGCAGGGAAATGCGTTTTTTTTCCCCAAAAATGAAAAAACAATGATTCTCTTTTGTCTGTAAAATCTATGAATGTAGTAATCCCACTGAGTAGTCTTGGTGAAATCAATAGGACTACACAGGTGCTTAGGATTGTACTTTAGTAGCTTCCTGAACTGGAGACCTTGACATGTCTGGGCTTCATATAATGAGAGTGAACTGGATTACTAATCTTTTAGCTAGATATGCCACAATTTGCAGAAATGACACAAGAAATGACGTTATCGACATCTATATCATTACATGCCATTGGTTGCTAATTTTTTTCAGAATATATGAAGGTGTCAAATAAATGAATTATTTTAGCCTCTATTCAAACCATAAAACCTGTGTCTTTTTGACTGAATGCACTCATAAGGGATTATTAAAAGTATTTTAAGTCTTGAGTATTTAAAAACCAAACACTAATTGAAATTCCATTATTTTAACCATGTCCGTACTGATAGCCATGAGAACAATTTTTTTTAACTCATAGACTTTTTCAACTAATTTTGCGAATGTTCAGCTTAAACGGAGACCGATGGACTCGGGTAAAATGAGATATGTAGTAGATCACAGTATTGGACTGGCAGATAGACTGTGGGTCAGAGCAGTGAATGGTGAGTCCAGGGCTGGACTAGCAGGGAGGCTGTGGGGCAAGGGTTGAGGGACATCAACAGAGCGAGAGAGAGTGCGCGATCGCGGACACCAGAACAAGATACAATTTCCCAGCAATGGTGTCACCAATGTTGTATTGAGAGGAAATGTCACCTCCCTACTCTCATTTTAATGGTCCACTTTTCGTGCAGTCAGGTATGGCATTAGCCCTTTTAGCCATAGGATCACACTGGGAGCACATATTGAATTGGTTAGCTATAATGACCTCTACATCCTCTTCACAGCCCTGCTTTATGATATCGTGTGAGGCTAAAAGGAAAACAACTCCCAGAATTCTACATTTTACTTCAAACAATTTACCAGCCAGGGTTGTAATCTGTGCATAGAGGTATATTAAATTTGTTTCGCAAGACCTATTTTCCATGAAAGCATGTTGGTCAGGATTAATTACATTATCATCTTTATTGATTGAGTCCCATATCATCAATTCTTTCATTTTGCCTCAGATGGAAGTTAAATATTCTAAATATTGGCACATCATCAGCTTTCTTCCAGTCTTCCAGATCTTCCCCATTTGTCCAAGACTTATTAAAAATTATCCGCAGAGGTCCAGAGAGCTCCTTGGTCAATACTTTTGAAAGTCTTGGGGTGTAAGTCATCCAGGTCTGCTGATTTAAAAATGCTGACTGTAAAAGTGATATTTAACATCCTCCTTAGATTAGAATTGGAATAGAAAGTATGGAATGATCATTATAAAATATCAGTATCCTCCAGCTTAGTTTCAAATATATATTTATTAAACAATTCCGGCCATTCTTTATCTTTACAACAGTGCATAAACGTTTGTCTTTACATGATTATTATTAATGAATTTATATGTATTGCAGTAACACCTAGGAGCTGTAGTCCCGGAGCTCCATCTCGATCTCCACTGTGCTAGGTACTGTACAAACACAGAACAAAAAGACAAGAGCAGAGCAAACGTGATACAGATGTTGATAAAGGAAAGAAAAGGAATACTGTCCCTGAAGTCTAGCGTCTATCCCTAAAAACACTATGTGGGACAGATTAAGTGGGCAACAATGCACGAAAAATGGTTTGGGGAACAGAAATAAAAGCAACAGGCAGCAATGCGGTTTATAAATACTCAATTGGGCCGGACAACTTGAACGCTTTTCGCGATGGAATGGGGAAATGAATAAATGAAAGGAATCTAGGAAAATAAAGAACTACTTCCTTTAGTTGCCTAAATAGGGGTTGCTGGGTGCTGTGCTCTTTTGAGAATCTGGCCCAGAAGGAATAGCATAAGCAGGGGCGGCTCCAGGCACCAGCGCAGGAAGCGCGTGCCTGGGGCGGCAAGCCCCGGGAGGGCGGGGGGGGGGCGGCCTGCCACTCGCTGTGAGGGCAGCAGTCTGGCTCCATTCGGTGGCAGGGACACCTTTGTGATTGTATAAAACAGATCCCAATCCCAAAGGCTACAGGACTTGATGAGTGAGAATTACAGTAGGAGGTGGACGTGAGCTGAGAACCGGGGTAGAGGTGGAGATGGGGCAAGCGTGAAGGAGCTGAGGGGAGAACAATGAGACTGGAAGAGAGAGAGCGGGGTAGGAGCATGGGAAAGAATGGAAGGAGCTGCAATGCTAGATTGTAAACTTCCAATTGGCTCTGAATATGGGTCGGTGAGTAGCTGCACCGCAGAAGGAGCTGACCAGAAAACAGAGTGTGGCTCAGACAGAGCTTCCCTTTGCTTACGGGGAGAACAATATTTAATCATCCTGGCGCAGCCTACCCTGCTAGAGTAGTTGACTCGCAGGCAGTCAACTACTCTAGCTGGTGAGTAAAGGGGTGGAGCTGGGGTTCCTTCCACTCCTTGTCATCTCCCCCACCCACTTGCTCCCAGAGAGGTGTGTCGGGTGAGCAGCCCCTGTCATCTCCATCATGGCCAGAATCCACAATCTGAGCAGCATTGAGCATTGCTGAGGAAGGACTGTGACAATCTAACCCTGAGAGAGGGGGAAGGGAGAATGGAAAGCATGTGAGGAGAAAGTCTATATGGAAAGACGGAGGAAAACAGGTGGGGAGAAGTGAAAGGGAGGGGAGGGAAGAAAAATAAAGGAGATGCTGCTGGGTAATATTATTATTCAGCAGAATGTGGGGTCAGCATGCGATACCAAACCTATTCCTGGGGTGTGTCCTCTCTAACTAGAGTCACAGAGTGGGAGAAGGACGAGAACATGATTTTGTAGGACAAGAAGGGATTCGGAGATATGGCCATCTTACACTGATGTAAGCCCATTGACATCCCATTACGTCCCCCAATCTCCTTTCCTCCCAGGATATTCATTGTACCCACTCCACTCTTCACCTGGTTCCCAGTGAGAGCAGCAGAATGAAACATATCCGTAGCTCAGCCCTTGGTAACTCTTGTTGTAGAAATGGGACTGTTTACTAACACAGAATCAAAGAGTGTCTGTGTTACTCTGGGGATGGCTTTGACCGAGCCAGTGCTTTTAACTGTTTGTTGTGCAGCTCGGTGAGCAGAACTACTTCCAGTTGCTTCAGGGCTCTGGTCCCCCAGGTCACTAAGAACAGTATAAACTCCTGAATTGTCCAGAGTGGCAGCTAATCTTGGTGGGGGAAGCAAAGACACATCTCTCTGTGTCTTCTGCATGTACGTGCTGTTGTACTGAATCAAACTCGCATACAAATTTAGACACTATGGTTATCCGCAGGGATTGAACCATATGTAAAAGAGATTGTGGTGTTTGCCTTGATTGGCTGCGTTGTTGTGAGCAGCATTATGAACATGCTCCTCGCCTACACCTATATCATCGTCACCATCCTACCCCGTGGTGATCCCCAGATCTACAGTCTGAGGAACAAGGAGATGAAGGATGCTCTGTGGCAAGTGATGAATAACTAACCTTCTCTTGAGCCTAGTTACTCAATACTGAGTTACTGATGGGGTACTGAAGCAGGAGAAATCAGTTCCCACTCCACTGCAATCTCATTCCTCATCATGCATGTTATCACTGTGAATTAGTTGTATTATTTTTCTTTTATTGTGGTCCAACAATATCTGATGATCCCAGCAATGATCAAGAAGATGCTGACGCTTTCTCGGGGAGTTCAGGATTGTAAGTCACCCTGTCTCCCCTCGTGTGTCAGCGAGCAAGGGACTTGCAGGAGCAAAACTCTGTGTCATCTCCTTGACACTCGAGTTCATTTGGCCCCAGTGGCACCCAGTGGCCTGCCGCCCCAGTCACGCGCTTGGAGCCGCAGCTGTCCTAATTATCTATATTAACAGCATTGTGTGTAATCTGGCTGGGATTAGGTCTACTAGGTCAGTAATTTACCACTATGAGGTAAATGATCAAAAGAGAGGTCCTGATTGGCTGTATAGTCATTTCTGTACCACAGTATTAGCTCTTTGGTTTCCCCTAGCAATTTGGGCAAGGATGGGGCTTGGATGACAGCTAGTATCCAGCAACTCTGAGCATCAACTCTCATAATGTAGACGTTATGGCTCCATAACTTAGTCACTTAGGCTTGGTCTACACTAACCCCCCAAATCGAACTAAGGTACGCAACTTCAGCTACGTGAATAACGTAGCTGAAGTTCGAAGTACTTTAGTTCGATCTTACGTCTGTCCACACGCGGCAGGCAGGCTCCCCCGTCGACTCCGCGGTACTCCTCTCCCCAAGCAGGAGTACCGCAGTCGAGGGCGAGCACTTCCGGACAAGACGGGATAAGTCGAACCCAGAAGTTAGATTGCCAGCCGCCGAACTAGCTCATTTCACTAGCTATTCTGGTGCCAGCCCAGACTGCATAATTTCCTTTTTAAATCTTCTTTGTTTACTACCCCCATCAAACTAATAGAGTCAGAGTAAATGAGAAAAATCTTTTTCTGCCGACCACTCTTCTGAGGGCAGTCCTTGTTCCTCAAGCTGAAGATCAAAGTGTTCAGCATGGGGATGACTAGAGTATAAAACACAGAAATCACTTTGTTCTAAATGTGTGTGAGGTTTGATCTGGGCTATAAATAGATAAATAGGCCAGGCCCATTAAACAAAGCGACGGCTGTCGGGTGGAAGATGCAGGTAGAGCAGGCTTTGTTTCTGCCTACAGAAAAAGTGATTGATGACTTCGGAGTGACAAAAAGATAAACGGCTTATTAAAGTGATGTGTATCATGGAGTTCAAGAAATCTAGTGTATAAGCCCCAGCTGCCATCTTGAGACAGTGTTTCCGGGACATGAGAGTATAGAGTAGGGAGTTACAGATAGCCACATAACAGTCATACGCCATGAATCCCAACAGACTCCACTCCGCAAAAGCAATAGTAAAAAAAGACATACATCTGCACTAAACATCCAGCAAAGGAAATGGCTTTCTTCTCTGATAGGAAATTTTCCATGGCTTTGGGCACAATAGTAGAAGGAGTAGCAGAAAAGGTCAATCCCGATTAATGTGATTATCCCGAGATTTCCAACCACGGTAATAATATAAATCACTAGGAACCAGAGACTCTGGAGAGTCTGTGAATGGTAGGAAGATGAATTCTGAAACTGCCTTGTGATTGTCGCCAGATATTCTATGCTGTGCTTGTGTAGCAAATAAAATATGATCTTCACAACTGATCGTACAAAACGTTGAAATCCTTACATAGTGGCAGGCGTTAATGAAAGCATCACTATCATTTGTACAGCAGATAACTAACGGATTGCTCTACGGAAGGCTCACCAGGCATGGCTGTATAAGCCCTCATCTCCAATATACAGAAACAACATACATAAAATAAAGCCCTTCATGATAAAATAGCCTTCTGGAGCAGCCTAGTACTTAGTTTTCACAAAACGAGATTTTACATGTTACATTATTGAAATTTTTTGTTGTTATTGTGTGTTTCTGTCACCGAATTTTAAAAATTATCAAGGCTGAAGACAAGATAATGACAGAACAGCCAGAAGACATTGGTGGCAAGGAGGTGAGGAATCCAGCTAGAACAGGAAAAAAGTAGAATGGCACAATGCCGAACGACCAAATATGCAACAGTTTAAGAAAGGTAAAATGGCAGATGACTGAAGAAAACAAAAAAAGGTTATCCTTAGAACAGGTGCAGTGGCAATGTCCCTGAGCTGAGCATCTGGTCACTGATTTTAAAACTTGCTGGACGAAAAATAAATAGCATTGTTTGCTACAATACAAACTCTCAGAGATGTCCTGGACACTTACTGTGCCGGTCGCCTATAATGTTGATGGATGGTTTTTGGGGAACACACACAGCCTCACATTTGTTTTATTTGGCGACATGTACATAATGTATATATAAACTCAGGTAGTGAGTTTCGGCATTTGGCTTCGCCTCTAGCATTGGAGGCGTGTTAGCCACTTAACGTAAAGCAGCTGATGCGAAGAAACACAAGATTGACTCTCGCTGCCTTTACACCTGTTTCTCCAAATAAATTATTTGGACAAATAACGGTTAAGAAGCATTGTAAAGGCTGTGAAAAGTGACTGATGCCTGAGATGCGAGTGCAGTTCTTACCAAACTGGCCTGGGGGAAGATCACTTGGTCTAAGTTCTGTGCATCACATCTTCTGAAACTCCCGTCTTTGGCCTGGTCTACACTAACCCCCCCCCACTTCGGACTAAGGTACGCAAATTCAGCTACGTTAATAACGTAGCTGAATTCGAAGTACCTTAGTCCGAAGTTACCGCGGTCCAGACTCGGCAGGAAGGCTCAGAGGGGGCCCATACCATCAGGTACAAATACCTGTCCCCATCCT
>NW_020664546.1:2084228-2095080 GCF_002925995.2 Terrapene triunguis
GCAATTCGGCGGACGGTCCCTCACTCCACCTGGGAGTGAAGGACCTCCCGCCGAATTGCCGCCGCAGATCGCGATCGCGTCTTTTTTTAGATGGCGATCGGGGCTTTTTTTTTTTTTTTTGGTTTTGGCTGTTTCGGGCGGCCAAAACCCTGGAGCCGGCCCTGCTTCTCTTACTTCTACGTCCTCTCCTCCATAGTGAAGATCCGCCCCAGTGAGGGCAGGCACAAAGCTTTCTCCACCAGCGCCTCTCATCTGACAGCCATCACCGTTTTCTATGGAACACTCCTCTTCATCTATTTGAAACCTGGTTCCAGTCACCACAGGACAAAAACAAAGTGGCTTCACTGTTCTGCACTGTGGTGATCCCCATGCTGAACACCCCCCCCATCTACAGCCTGATGAACAAGGTGAAGGCCGCCCTCAGGAAAGCAATGCACAAATCTGAGAGCCGGTGAAACAGAGACATTTGTGCAGACCAGGGCTTTGCAGAGAGAAAGAGAAAACAAATTATTCCTGCTACATGGGGTACATTACAGCAGACAGGGTAATGATGACTACAGTTAAGGTTACAAATGTGTTTATACAGCACCTAGCACAATAGGGTCCTGGTCCATGACTGAGCTTTGTAGACACTATTGCTACAACAATAGCAATAATAATATAGTTTCCATCCAAACTCTTTCTTTACACAGGCTCATAAGCATCCAAAATATTCATGTTTGGCTTCTGAGATTTCCCCATATTTGGTCTGTGCTGGAAGATGAACTTTTGTTGTAAATTTGAGAAAAATCAATTTTTCACTCTAGTCCCAAAATGCACAAACTTTACCAGGGGCCTGAAAATCACAAGTCTTCTATTTTCAGGCTTTGACAATTTGATAGTGGACACAGGTAGTGACACATAAAAATCCACACAGTGTTTAAAGCACATGTGTGAGTCTTTGCAGGTGTAGGCCCAGATTCTGTATAGTTTTAGGATGTCTGTATTATATTTTGCATTTCCATTTCCATGGGCATCATATCATCTGTAATTCTTTTTGTATATATGTATTGCACTGACCATTGAGAACAATGCTCACTGATTAAGGATGCAAAACAATTTCTATTCTAACTGGAGCTGGGGAAATGAATTTTTTTGGTTCACTGGCATTTTTCAAATTAAAAAAAACAACAGGTCAGCCACAAAATAATAATAAAAATCAAAATTTCCAGAGAATTTAAAAGTAAAAAAATGAAAATAATAATTATTTTAAGTGAAAGAAAATGCTTAGTTTCAAAACAGTGCATTTCAATTGTGAACATTTTAAATGTTTTAGAATTTTTAAAGGAAATTTTGAAATGAAAAATTGCTTCTAACCAAAAAAGCAAATATCCCATTTAGAAAATGATGAAATCAATCAACTAAATTTTGCAGGGATTTTTTTATTTTTAATAAACAATTCAAGTGAAATTGGTATGAATTTGCAAAACATTTTGAATTTTCCTTTTCCCCCCCAAAATTCCAGCTGAAAAATTTCACCCAACACTAGTTATAACCCCTACCCCCGAGCTCTGCACCTCCACCAGCTGAAGCTGATCCTCCCTCCCCGCCAGCACTGCGCCTCCCCTGGCTGAGGCTGATTCGCCCCCTCCCCCCAGCTCCGCACCTCCCCCGGCTGAGGCTGCTCCTTCCCCCCCCTGCGAGCCCTGCGCCTCCCCCTGCTGAGGCTTATTCCCCCTTCCCCCCCAGCACCGCGCCTCCCCCAGCTGAGGCTGATTCCCCCTCGGGTCAGAGCTGAAGCCAGCACTGCTCTCCAGCAGCAAATTTCTCAACTTTCCTGGTGGCGGGCATTGCTGCTTTCAGCTGATCCCCAGGCAGCAGCTGCCTCTCTCTGCTCTGCCTTGCAGCTGGGACAAAGCAGACTGTGAAGAATTTCAAAAAGATCTCACAAAACTAAGTGATTGAGCAACAAAATGGCAAATGAAATTTAATGTGGATAAATGTACAGTAATGCACATTGGAAAAAATAACCCCAACTATACATACAACATGATGGGGGCTAATTTAGCTACAACTAATCAGGAAAAAGATCTTGGAGTCATGGTGGATAGTTCTCTGAAGACGTTCACACAGTGTGCAGCAGTGGTCAAAAAAGCAAACAGGATGTTAGGAATCATTAAAAAGGGGATAGAGAATAGGTCGGAGAATATCTTATTGCCCTTATATAAATCCATGGTACGCCCACATCTTGAATACTGCATACAGATGTGGTCGCCTCATCTCTAAAAAGATATACTGGCATTAGAAAAGGTTCAGAAAAGGGCAACTAAAATGATTAGGGGTTTGGAACGCGTCCCATATGAGGAGAGATAATAGAGGCTAGGCCTTTTCAGCTTGGAAAAGAGGAGACTAAGGGGAGATATGATAGAGGTATATAAAATCATGAGTGATGTGGAGAAAGTGAATAAGGAAAAGTTATTTACTTGTTCCCATAATATAAGAACTAGGGGCCACCAAATGAAATTAATGGGCAGCAGGTTTAAAACAAATAAAAGGAAGTTCTTCTTCATACAGTGCAGTCAACTTGTGGAACTCCTTGCCTGAGGCGGTTGTGAAGGATATGACTATAACAAGGTTTAAAAGAGAACTGGATAAATTCATGGAGGTTAAGTCCATTAATGGCTATTAGCCAGGATGGGTAAAGAATGGTGTCCCTAGCCTCTGTCTGTCAGAGGGTGGAGATGGATGGCAGGAGAGAGATCACTTGATCATTGCCTGTTAGGTTCACTCCCTCTGGAGCACCTGGCATTGGCCACTGTCGGTAGACAGGATACTGGGCTGGATGGACCTTTGGTCTGACCCAGTATGGCTATTCTTATGTTCTTATGTATACTGGCTGAAGCATCCACAAGAAAGCTTCTTCTATGGCCTATTGTGTTTCTTAATGGGCCATTACCTTGAATGGTTCATACACAATGTGCTGGCTATATGGGATGTAAACCACCTTGTGGGTGTTATCCAGGAGCAAACACATTTGAAATACTGGTACATAGTCAATATTCATAACTTCAGATACAATGACAGCACATATGAGCCAACAGGATATTAATGCTTAATAGATCAAGACTTTTAGAATGAACCTTACAAGGCATACTTTATACAAAACACGTCATAGTTATATCACCATGGTAAATATGAGGGTGTCAGGGTGTTGCTTTGGAGTACAGAATGTAACCAGCCCTATACCAGGGCCGGAACTACTTAAAGACTGAGCCCAGGGAGAGCTAGAGAGACACCACCAGAGGGGGACTGAGATAGACCCTGGTGGACTGTATACCCTGGAAGGGGTCCGTTCTGGTTCACATGCAGACAGTGTGTGTGACTCGGCTGGAGGGCTGAGTTGCTTAAAAAACGGCCTGAGAACCACCAAAAGGGGTCACCATAAGTGATAGAATGCAGACACACCCAACCAGAAGGGATGCTTGTGAGACGTGGGTGCCAACCCATTACAGTGTGTCACTCAGACAATGTCAATGATGATACTTCAGACTGTCAGTATTTTTAACTATTTCACTGCTCAGCAAAGCATGTAAGAAAGCAGATGAAATATAGTATGAAGACCTAAAATATGTGGGCATCTTTAACAACACATGGCCTTTCTACAAGAAGAATGACCCTCACTACTGTCAAACTCCTTTCTATCCAGTAAATGACAAATGAATGGATAAATAAAAGAGGGAATAAATAAAAATATTATAAAAATCAAAAACAAAAAACCCACCACAAGCAGAATTTGTGCCAAAATGGTGCCAGGAGGTCCATGAAATCCCCTGGGGGTTTCACTATTACAAGTGTTTTTATATGAATGGTGCTTAGATACTACAGTGATGGGCAGAAGTATAAAACGCCGAGATAGATAGATTGAATGGGGGCAGAATTATTTTTTTTTGTTCTGAATGGGGGGGGGGTTGCCTTCTAAAGTTTGGGCAACGCTGCTCTAATATGTGCAGTTCTCCTTGTGGACTTCAGTTTGATTATAACTTAGGGCTTGTCTCTATGGTGCAGTAATGCACATCAGAAGGGTGTAAGTTGCGGTGTGCTCTAACATGGTTAGCAGGGTCTACCGGGGACAGATAGTGCATGGGTGCTGGAACAATTTTTATAGTGCGGGAGCTGAGAGCCATTGAATCAAACTGTAAACCCTGTATATAATGGAAACCATTTCAAGCCCGGGGGTACAGCAGCACACCTAGCATCCCTAGTTCTAGCACCTATGCATGACACGTTGGAGCACTCTACAATTTACACCTTTGGCAGACAGCATAGCACCATGCAGACAAGCCCCTCTTTGATGAGCCAAGGGAAACCTTAAAGGTGACCTGCAAAGAATTGTAATCAACCCCAGTGCAAGGTGTCACTGCAAGTGCTGTGGCACACCCCTCCCTTTTAGAAGTTCAGGCATACCATGACGTTGGAGAGAAGCATTGTTGATATTCCTAGCACTTGGCTCTACAGGCTTCTTCCGGTTGGGTTCCCATATGTGCTCATGGATTCTCAGGAACAGAGGGTTATGTTACTAAGGGAGGGAGAAATGAAGAACTGCCATTTCCCTCAGGAAAGTTGCAGAACGATACACGATCATCCCTGCAGTTCATAACCCAGTCCCAAGGGTCTCTCGTCCACTACAGGTGTATAAAGATACAGTAACCGGGGTGCTCCTCAGACCTTGTGTCATGGACACATCCTCCTGCCCACCCTCTCTTAGAGGCACTGGTGTCTTGGACTGTCCAGCCACCAGCCAGAGCTCAGTTCTTGACCATGGTCTTGTTGGAGCCTGACCATGCTGTTCTCCTGCTGTGACACATGCAGTTGCTCCCACATCCCCTGTTTGCTGGCTGCTGTGATGTAACCTCCTGCTATTCTGGCTTCCTACCAGCAACAGCCTGTTTTCCTGCCCACCTCTCAGCATTGCAGTCCCAGCCTGCAGGCTGCCTGGCTTCCACTCTGCAGCCGACTGCCAGAACACTGTCTTCTGCCTGCTTCTCCTAGTCCAGTGTAGCCTCTAGCTCTCTGTATTACAACTGAATGAAATTTTAGCATAAGTAGTTTATTCATCCAAAAATGCAATTTTGGTTAACCTGAAACTATTTGTGAATTTGACACAATTTGCCAAATAGTTTCAGGCAATCTCCTCCAGGACTTTGATGCCATTCACAAAATGGCAGGGAGGGTATGGTGGGAAAGAGAAGAGGAGATGGTGTCTGTGAATGAAAGAATTGCCACTATCAATGACAATGAATGGTCACTAGGCCAGAAAGAAAGACTGAGAATGGCTCTTTAGTTTGGTGGTTAGGGCACTCACCTAAGATATATGAGACCCAAAGCAGAGTCCCTGCTCCAATGATAGTTTAATGAGTCATACACCACGGTACAGCTTCCACAAGACAGACTGAGAATGATTCACACCAGAATAATTTATATTCCAGTGGCTAGTGCACTTTCCTGAAACATACGAGATCCAAGTTCAAAATCTCTTCCCCACCTCAGACATAGGGATAATTGAACCGAGATTTTTTTAAAAAGACTCCAAACGCAATCCTGACAATTGTAGGCTGGTATGCCTAACTTTAGTACCAGTCCAACTGGTTGAACTATAGCAAAGAACAGAATTATCAGACACATAGCTGAACACAATATGTTGGAGGAGAGTCAACATGGCATTTGTAAAGGGAAATCAGGCCTCACCAATCTATTAGAATTCTTAGAGGATGTAAACAAGCATGTGGGCAAGGGGGATCCAGTGGATATAGTGTATTTAGATTTCAGAAAGCCTTTGACAAGGTCCCTCACCAAAGGCTCTTAAGCAAAGTAAGCAGTCATGGAATAAGAGGGAAGGACCTCTCATGCATCAGTATCTGGTTAAAAGATAGGATACAAAGAGTAGGAATAAATGGGCAATTTTCACAATATAGAGAGGTAAATAGCAGGGTCCCCTAAGGATCTGCACTGGGACACGTGCTGTTCAACATATTCTTAAATGAGCTGGAAAAGTGGGGTGGCAAAATTTGCAAATGATAGAAAATTACTCAAGATAGTTACGTTCAAAGCTGATAGTGAAGAGTTATAAAGGGATGTCTCAAAACTGGATGACTGGGCAGATGAAATTGAATTGATAAGTGTAAAGTAATGCACATTGGAAAACACAATCACAACTATACTATGATGGGGTCTAAATAAGCTATTACCACTCAAGAAAGAGATCTTGGAGTCATCATAGATAGTTCTCTGAAAAACATCTGGTCAAGGTGAACTGGCAGTCAAAAAAGCTAACATAATGTTGAGAACCATTATGAAAGGGATAGATGATAAAACAGAAAATATCACAATGTCACTATATAAATCCATGGTATGCTCACACCTAGAATGCATGCATTTCCGGTCACCCCATCTCAAAAAAAAAAAAGTATTAGAACTGGAAAAAGTACAGAGAAGGACAGCAAAAATGATTAGGGAGATGAAACATCTTCCATATGAGGAGAGATAAAAAAGACTGAGATCATTAAACTTAGAAAAGAAATAGAGATCTATAAAATCATGATGGTGTGGAGAAAATGTATAGGAAAGTGTTATTTAGCCCTTCACATAGCACAAGAACCAGCGGTCACACAATGAAATTAATAGGCAACAAGTTTAAAATAAACATAAGGAGGTACTTCTTCATACAACACACAGTCAACCTGTGCAACTCATTGCCATTGGAGGTTATAAAAGCCAAAGGTATAACCTGGTTCAAAAAAGAATTAGATAAGTTAATGGAGGATAGGTCCAAGAATGGCTATTAGCCAAGATGGTAAGGGATGGAAACCTGTGATTGCCAGAAGCTGGGACTGGATGACAGGGGATGGATCACTTGATAATTTCCCTATTTTGTTCATTCCCTCTGAAGCACAGTAATGTAGTCCCAGTTAACATTGTTTCATTGTTACGTCGCTGACCAATTAGAGAACATGCTTGTTTAAAGTTGTGCAATGCTCCCTTATAACTTTGGTTGGCAGCTGCCTGCTTTGTCCACTGCTTGCAGAAAGAGCAGCCTGTTGGAGCTAGCTGGTGGGGGTTTGGAACCAGGGTGGACTGGCAGCTTCCCTAAGTTCCCTGTGCGGCAGCCGCCCAGCATGCTATCAATTGCCGGGCAGTTCAGGTATCCTTCCCCTCACTGCCGTGTGCTGCTCCTGCCCTCTGCCTTGGAGCTGGTCCTGGGAGCCTCCTGCTTGCTGTGCAGGGGGTTGGGGGAAGAGAGGTGCTGATGTCAGGGTGTCCCCCTCCCCCGCTTCTGCCCCCTGCTCCTGTACCCCATCTACACAGAGTGGGGGATAGGGGGAGGGATGGGGAGACAGGACAGGGCTCAGGACGGAGGGAGCTTGCTGGCAGCAGCTGCTGGCTAAACTTGCTGATTTACTTAAAAAGGCAATGTGGGGTCAGCGTACTTAAAGGGGCAATGAGCGTCTCTCTCTCTCACACACGGTGTGTGTCTCTGTCTCTCTCTCTCTTTCTCACACACCCCCCCTCTCTGTCTCTGTCATTTCATAGTCACTTCCACCCAAATTGTGGATGGTCTTTTTAAAAAATCGCAGATGGGCTTTAAAACCACCATTAATCAGTTCATAGTCAAAGGGAAAATAAAAAACAACAACTCCGTGACAGCTCACATTTCATCATGCATATTTCCCCGCTTCTGAAATGACAAGAAGAACATTTTAATTGTTTGTTCTACTCCTCCACCTCATTAGATCAACAGCCTCAACATGCTTTAGGGACTTTGTCCCAGATGTCATAAATGGGATTGCAAAATCTCCTGCATGCCACACAGCAGCATCTTCTGCACTTATGGAAAGAATGACTCTTTCATCAGCAAGTAAGTTTGAATAAATATAGATGAGAAACAATTCACTTCCATTTGATGGGCTAAGCAGAAATGGCTCCAAGTCGAATGAGCTATTAACTGGCCATAATCCAGGTGAGTTTGGAGCGAAACAGTTTATTTGTTGAAATACGGATAATAAAAGGAAATGTTTAGAAGTTAAGTTTCAAAATGAAAGCTGGGTTTGAGCTACAAAAGAGCCTAATTTGGGCCCCGATTTCCTTTACATAACTTTGTTAATTTCAGCCAAAAGCTCCAAGGAGAGTTAGGGGATGTTTGATTCTTGATGGAATGGGTTACCTAGGGAGGTGGTGGAATCTGCATCCTTAAAGTTTTTAAGGCCCAGCTTGACAAAGCCTTGGCTGGGATGATTTAGTTGGGGTTGGTCCTGCTTTGAGCAGAGGGTTGGAGTAGATGACCTCCTGAGGTCTCGTCCAACCCTAATCTTCTATGATTCTATTGTGACTTATCTTATGCTACCTGTCAACCCAGCTACAGATAGGAGAAAGCCACCTGATTTTGCATAATTGCTCTGGGTTTTGTAGGACAGAATCATTCTCTTTTTACCTTTAGATGCAGTGAAAGATATATTTTAAGCACAGTTATGGTTAAAAAGAATTACGAGGTACTCATGGTATCTTTTGTACTCTCTTTGGTTCTGCTCCCTCTGTATAACAGAGTGAGATCAGCTGACTTTAATGACAGCTAAAACTCTTACTGTTTTCATACATGCTAGGCTTACAGAGCCAATGCTGCAATCGGTCGGAGAGCTGGTTTCTCTTCATGAATCATCAATGGGTTTGCTGGCTAAATTACATCTATTGCTGGGTGCTTTTATATGAACTAGAAAATAACAAAGGTGTGACAAGGCAGAATTTTCAGAGCAGACAACATGGGCCAGATCCTTAGCTGGTGTAACCTGGTGCAGATGCTTTGAAAGCAAGAGGTCGATGCCTATTTGCACCAGTGGAGGATCTGACCCTTTAATCTATCAATGAGCCAATGCAATATGGAAATGTTGTACCCCAGAATGACAATTTTGCAGAGTCACATTTCAGACTATAGTCCTGATCCAGCAAAACTATAATCCTGGTCCAGCAAAAGTATAGTCCTAATCCAGCCTGTGCTTAACTTTAAGTATGTAAGTAGTCCCATTGACTTAATTGGAACTATTCATATGTTTAAAGTTAAGCATAGGCTTGTGACCTTTGCTGAATTAGGTTTTCCATTGGGGCATTTTACGTTATATTTTTCCAGCACTTGGTTTTTAGCAGGGAAGAGGTGGTAATGCTCCTTTATGTATCTGGTGCTTAGTTTAATATTTATCCCCCTGCCTCCCTGTGAGCCCCCATCCCTCCCCAGAAGGGCTATCACCTCTCCACACCTTCTTCTCCTTACCCAGGCTCTGTTCCCCCAGGCAGTCCTGAAAACCTGCTTGTGGCTTGGGCTTTTCACATGGCATTGGGGTGCTGAGGGCCTGCAAGGCTGTACAGTACCTCTGCCTGCACTCTCTGGGCTGTGTGTCCTGCCCTAGCACCAGGGGGTCCAGGCTCAGCATGTCCCAGCCCTTCCATCCCTGGCTGCAGCCCCACAAACCTGCCTGTGGCAGGGCTTCCCACAGGGAGTTGGGGGCGCATCCCACAGTTGGAAATCAGTGACCCAGAGTATTAGGGGATGTTTGACCCATTCCTACTTAAACTTTTTCCATTAGCGTTCTCTCCACCCCCACCCCCACCCCACCACACTCACTTGGGGCTTGTCTACATGGGGGTTTTAAACCACATCTAGTTGAGTTAATCTGGTTTGAAAAGACTTGTGCACACGTGATGTAACCCATCACTGCGCACTAACTCCATGTTTATTGGGAACTCTGGAGTCACCTTGGAAAGCAAACTAGGTTTGCTTCAAATTCAATTGGTTTGGTCTTTTGTTCATATGCACACAAGTGCTGCACCCACTTTTTGCATGCTTCCAATGGCTATCCCACAGTGCTTTGCAGGCTGACCTCTCTGTTTACTGGTGTGCCCTTTGTGACGATGCGGTTCTGGCGGAACCCAACTGAGAGCGCCAACTCAGGACAAATCGCTCAAACAGGGCAGTTACAGCCCAAGGCTGGGGTTTTTCCACCTCTAAGGCAAACCAAACCAGCCAGACTAAGAGGACTTCGGTCTCACCTCACTGGCTAACCGCAAGTCTCACAGGCAATTTCCTTAGACACTCCAGTTTCCCAGTATCACCACCAGTACCACTCGTTATGGGGACAAATGGTTATGAAAACCAATACCCAAGTAAAAGAAAAAAGGTTCTCCTGATCCCAAAGGACCAAGCCCCAGATCCTGGTCAACTTACAAATCAGATCTTACCCACAAATCACGCTGTTGCCAATCCTTTAGAATCTAAAATCTAAAGGTTTATTCATAAAAGGAAAAAGATAGAGATGAGAGTTAGAATTGGTTAAATGGAATCAATTACACACAGTAATGGCAAAGTTCTTGGTTCAGGCTTGCAGCAGCGATAGAATAAACTGCAGGTTCAAATTAAGTCTCTGGAGTACATCCCCAGCTGGGATGGGTCCTCAGTCCTTTGTTCAGAGCTTCAGTTTGTAGCAAAGTCCCTCCAGAGGTAAGAAGCAGGATTGAAGACAAAATGGAGCTGAGGCATCAGCCTTATATAGTCTTTTCCAGGTGTAAGAACACCTCTTTGTTCTTACTGTGGAGAATTACAGCAAAATGGAGCCTGGAGTCACATGGGCCAGCCCCTGCATACTTTGCTGAGTCTGAAGGCATATTTGCCTTCTCTCAATGGGTCCATTGTATAGCTGATGGTCCTTAATGGGCCATCAAGCAGGCTAGGCAGAGCTAATCCCAGCTTGTCTGGGATGTCACCTAGAAGCATAGTATAAGTTTGCCATACAGACAGTATAGAGCCAATATTCATAACTTCAACTACAAAACT
>NW_020664546.1:2100080-2110760 GCF_002925995.2 Terrapene triunguis
GAGGTCCTTCACTCCCAGGTGGAGTGAGGGACCGTCCGCCGAATTGCTGCCGAATACCTGGAACTGCCGCCCCTGTCCGGAACGGCCGCCCCAAGCACCTGCTTGAGAAGCTGATGCCTGGGGCCGGCCCTGGTAGGCGGTCCCATCATACCATCTCCTCCCTAAACTTATCAAGTGCAGTCTTGAAGCTAGTTAGGTTTTTTTGCCCCCACTACTCCCTTGGGAAGGCTGTTCCACAACTTCACTCCTCTGATGGTTAGAAACCTTATCTAATTTCAAACCTAAACTTGTTGATGGCCAGTTTATATCCATCTGTTCTTGTGTCAACATTGCTATTTCTCAAAAAAATACCATATTTTGTAATACTAGATTGATGTTTTATTGTATGAAAATCATACCACTTTCTACAGTCTTGGATAGACATGTTCAGCCTCTTCTTTATACACACACACACACACACACACACACACACACACACACACACACACATTCCTATAATTGACTAATATAATTTGAGGGTCAATGGCACTGTTATAATGCCAGATGGGGAAGGATGATCCCATTCTGTGAATATTTTTGAGCGTTCTAAATGTTTCCCATCTCAACTCGGGATAAAAAGTTGAAATCTTGAAAATATTCATGAACTGAAAAAAACCCTTTTTTAAAATTTGTTTCTTTTTTTTCATTTCAGAACAATAACAATAATTTTAAAGCATTTAATTTTGATTTTAACCTTTAAAAATAAGCTTTATTCAGTCTAATTAGCTTTGATTTTGAAACAAAATGTCATTTTAAACCAGAAAAATCAGAATTTTTCATTTTGAAAATGTCAAAGCCAAATGTTTGAACAATGTCTAAACAATGTCTAAACCGGTGTTTTTGAATCAGGAAATGTGTTGAACCTGACACTATTCTGTGAACAGTTTTGGTTTTGACAAATTGGTATTTTTTGAAGACAAATGGTTTGCTGAAAAATGCCAGAATAACTCTAACCATTACCATTATTGACCCATTGAGCACAATGAGAGTTGGAGGTGCTTGATTCAAAACCTCCTGAAGTCAATTGGAGTCTACCTACTGACTTACATATACTTTGGATCAGGTCCCGATGCAGAAAACACTATCCTCTATTTTTCAGTCTGCATAACTTTTGTCGCTTATGTTTCCCGATTAATGGACTTAATTTCTACTGCTAAACTAGGGAGAGCTTGTACACAGAATAGACTGTTGCACTCTGCTGTTTTGAAAGCAATTAGTATAATTCTGGTTGGACAAGTTCAAGTAAATGGAGCTCTGTATAGCTCTACAGGTGTAAATAAAATGTCACCTAACAAACGGGCTGAAGGACACCTGGGTTGTTTACAGATGATGTGGGTTAGGGATAAGTGATGCACTGTTGGGTGCATGGAACTTAAAAGAGACAGACACCGTGGTTTTAATCTTTATTTTGTTCCTTTAATAAATGCCCGGAAGTTATTCTACACTCTGAGCAGCTGCTGACTAAATTATGAAGGCATTGCCAACTCCTAGAGAGAGGTCACCAACTGAATGGAGTTTGCCACCAGCCCATAGTACTACGTAAACAAACATCAGTTATTGTAAGGTTAGGAGGGTGACATACTGTGTCCACTGCCTATCATGCAGACCAATATTATCTCATTGTTTTCGTGTGCTCCCCGATCTATCTTTTTGTAAACATTTGTTGTCTCTTGTCTTATAAATACATTGTAAGCTCTTCAGGACAGGGACTGTCCTTTTGTTCTGTGTGTGTACAGCGCCTAGCACCATCAGGTCCTAGGTGCTAATGCAATACAAATAATATTTATTATCCCAGCAGCTAAGAATCAAGCTAAGCCAATGGCTGGAAACAATGACACAACGGTGACTAGGTTCATTCTCATCGGACTAACAGATCGTCCAGAGATTCAGGTCCCGCTTTTTGTAGTGTTTTCACTAATCTATTTTATCACCCTGCTGGGGAATTTAGGGATGATCTTGGTCATTCAGATCAACCCCCAACTCCACACGCCCATGTACTTCTTCCTCAGCAACTTGTCCTTCTTAGATGCCTGCTATTCCTCCACCATTGCTCCCAATATGCTGGTCAATTTCTTAGTGGAGAGCAAAGGCATTTCTTATAGCGGGTGTATTACACAATATGGCTTTTTTGCTGTATTTGCCACCACTGAGATTTTCCTCCTAGCTGCTATGGCATATGATCGCTATGTGGCCATCTGTAACCCACTACTCTACACAGTCACTATGACCAAGAAGGTCTGCCTGATGCTGGTCATTGGGTCGTTTTTCTGGGGCTTTGTGAACTCTTTGATACACACAAGTGGGTTGTTGAAATTATCCTTTTGTGACTCCAATATCTTTAATCACTTTTTCTGCGATCTCACCCCTCTCCTGAAACTCTCCTGCACCAACATCCATATGAATGTGATGCTGGTTTTCGTCTTTGGCAGTTTGTTTGAAATAAGCACTTTTCTGATCATCATTGTCTCATACATTCTCATCATCGTAGCCATGCTGAGGATCCGCTCTGCCGAGGGCAGGCGCAAAGCCTTCTCCACCTGCGCCTCCCACCTGACAGCTGTCACCATATTCCACGGGACAATTCTCTTCATGTATTTCCGACCCAGTTCCAGCTACTCGCTGGATACAGATAAAATGGCCTCAGTGTTCTACACAGTGGTGATCCCCATGCTGAACCCCCTGATCTACAGCCTGAGAAACAAGGATGTGAAATGTGCTGTAGGGAAAATGATAGAGAGAAAAATGTTTACTCCGTGAATTTCTATCATAGTGTAATTCAGAGTAACCAGTGGGGAAGGGTGGTTGGAAAGAGGAATCCAACTGTAGCTATGGAATGTGAAACCAGGGCATTTCCACAAAGAGGTGAAAAGTATCACCCAGGGTATGTATTTTGTGGATGTCCCTATTCAGTGCCCTAGGTCATTGAATTATGTAAATTCCTAGATGTCAGTCATGTTACTAAAACCCCGACTCATCAGGAGATCCTTGTTCAACATAGCATTTAAGCAGATGCCTAACTTTGTATTTCTGTTTTCCTTTCCATTGAAGTCATGCCGTTAGAAACGGGGCTCTAAATTTTTGAAATATCACCAGTGCATCTTGTTATTATCATCCAAGTAAGCCCAAGTAAATAAACCCAAGAATATTGCAAGGTAGGAGTAAATATTCCAGTCACCATTTCTATTAGTCAGAGTTAGAGAGAACAAACAGGGGATGCTTTCGGATGCACTCTTAGGATATGTCTACACTGTAATTGAAAACCTACGGCCATCCCATGCCGGCTGACTTGGGCTCGCAGAGCTTGGGCTAAGAGGATATTTAATTACAGGGTAGACTTTCAGGCTTGGGCTGGAGCCTGGGTTCTAGGACCCTGGCAAGTGGGAGGATCCCAGACCTCAGGTTGCAGCCCTGCAAGGGCAAGCACCAGGAGCTGGAAGTGTCTAAATTGAAGTGTAGACATACCCTTAATGTACATCCAGCAGGGGTATGTATTTGTGCATGAGTCTACATGTGTGAGAAAGAGTGAAAGAAAGAAAATGGGGGAGGAGGGGACACAGAGCAAGAGAAATCCCGCTTTCACTTCCCCCAGTGTAAATCTGGAGTACCTGCAGTGAAGTCAGTGTAATTACTCAAGATCTGTGGTGTAATTGAATTGCACTTAGCTGAGAACGTGTATGCTTTAATGTCAATGATCATGATTCCTCTGTTGCTTATGATTATTTCAATCAGGAGTCAAATTTTCCTTGTAGCATGAAATCAGAGCTTCAGTGTGAGAAAAAGCTGGTTTTGGTTGATAATGGGTTTGCCAACTGAATCTTACAACTTCAGTTCCAGCGTTTGGAGTAAGCCAATTACAGGTTCAGTTGCAGGTTCGATGTTATACACTGATTAGAGCTGTGCATTCATCTAGGCAATATTCGGTACTGATTGCAGTTTTAGTCTCAATAACACTATACTGTTTGCACTGTTGTTGTTGCCTGTTTGTCCCAGAATAGTAGAGACACAAAGTGGGTGAGGTAATATCCTTTACTGGACCAACTTTTGAAGCTCTTCTTCTTCTGAACAATTCTAAGTAGCTTGAAAGCTTGTCTCTTTCACCTACAGAAGTTGGTCCAGTAAAAGATATTATCACACCCACCTTGTCTCGCTAACACTATATACTGATTCCTGCTATATATTCGTTGTTACTGTAAATTGTTTATAGATCTTCTCTTCAGCAACATAACCTAATTAGAGTTATATTCTCACCAATTCTATATACTGATTATAGCTCTTCTGTTAGACAGCAAAGATACTTAATAACAAAAATTTATTTTAATGACCAACAAAATATATATGAAAATGGTTATGAATGGTTTAAAAATCTCATATTAGCACATTAATACATATTAACATGTATTTTCTTTTTTGCATTTGCATTTTAGTAAAGAAATATGATTGACAAAACTTTAGCTCTATGTTGCAAAAACAATCGATTTACTTCAAAAATTGACATATTTTATAGATCTCATTTAAATGTAAAAATCCACTTGACTCTATACTGGGCTGTCACTTTCTGTGTGTACAATAAAATGCATGTTGCATAAGAAGCTCCATTTTGCATTGTAGTTTTAAGTGGCACATATTTTATAAATATATAAAGTGAGACCACATTTTAAGGCAAAAGCCGAAGTTCCAAACTTTGGATTACTTGACTTTGGAATGCTTGATTTCTTTGTCTTAACTTTGCATTAATGCATCAGTTTTTGTGTCCGTTTTTCTTTGGGTGTTTGTTTTACAATGTTTTTGGTTTGGGATTTATTTTATATTTTATCATTTTTTATAAGTGAGAGAGAAATTAGTTAGAAATAGATTCCATAATCTGGATGCTTTTTTGAGTGATGCCAGTCTTGTGCAAGGCCACTGGCATTCCAGTACAATTGACTGAATTCTCAGAATCTCTTGATCCTTGCCACTCTACCTAACAGTAAGGGCACCAGAATTTCCTTGTTCTGGGCCATGGTCACCAAACTTCATTTCTCCTCGATTGATACCTCATGAGTATCCAGGAAATCAGAGCTTTTGTCTTTGTCAAAGTATATCTGTTGACCATATCTTCAGAGATTGAACTCGGTCTGCATGAAAGGCTACTTCTTAGGCTAAAGCACCAAGTCCAGTAGCTAGAAGTTGGTAACAGAGCCATATAACTCATTGATTTGGTCCATCCACTCAAAAGGTACATCTGCACCACAAACGAAGGTGTGACTGCAGTGGAGCTAGGTAGTCCCATGCTAGCTTTAAATTAGCTAGTGTGGGTAACATTGGTAGTAAGGGCTTAATGGTGCAACATTCTTCAAGGGCTAGCTGCCCCAGTACAAGATCACTGGGGACCCTGGGTACAAACTCAGATTGCTGGCCCTACCAGGATCCATGCTGCCACACCTTCACTGTTATAATTATCTACACTAGCTATATTAAAGTTAGGGGAGGTATGCCTTGCCTACCAATGCTACAATTACATCTTCATTTAATGTGTAGACGTACCCCAAAACACACCAGGTATTAATGTAGGTTACATAGATATGTCATTCATATATGTATCCAATTCCCATTGATTTCACTGGAAAACAACCACACCTTGAAAGACAACAGGAAAGAATTTCACAACCTTTTTTTTTATAGTAGAACTGATTAAGATTTACTTTATACCAAAAAGTGGACTTTTTTTTAAAAGATGTTTTTTCCAAATTTTGAAAACTTTTTTTTGTTTGGCTTTGGTTTCCAAAAGCCAAAATATCTTAAGTTTTCATTAAAATCAGTGAAAAATGTAATGGAAACAAAACAAAACAAAACAAAAACAACAACAAAAAATAAGGGTGAGGGAAGTAACACTTCAGAAATTTTCATGGGAAATACTTAATATTTTATGACCAGCTTTAGTTTACAGTACACAGCACCTATCTTTTGGGACTACTTAACCAATGACAGAGTATAAATGCAGCACCACTGAATTGTAACATTTTCTGGAATGGAGAATAGTAAAAGCATGTGAGCTCCCCTGCTTATTACTATATTTTCTTGCCAGTTGCTTTATAATGGCAACCGGACTACAGTATCTCCATAATGGACCAAAATTGATTTGATCAGATCTAAACAACCCAAACTTTGGGCTATTTGCCTTTGGCCCACTAGTGAAATTGATTCAAGATGGGTGACAGGGTGGACAAGGTCTGGAGGCTCCTGGCTGGAGGCCTCATGGCCCTGCCTCACCCTGCCCCAGAAAAGAGCAGAGGAGAAGTCCTTTAGGCAGCCTAGAGTGGCTTCAGGGTAGCAGCCAATCAGAGGGGCTACTGGAGCAACCAATCAAGGGCCAGAAGGGCCATATAAAAGGAAGCAGCAGAAGCAGAGCAGTCAGTTGCTGCCTGGAGCTTGAAGAGGAAGATCTGGGTGCCTGGCTGGCAGGCTGGCTGGCAGGCAGGCAGGCAGAGCAGCAGGACCATGGACAGCTCACTGCAGGCAGGACAGGGCCCAGGGGACTGAGCCCAGAACCTGGCCAGACTGGGCAAGGGTACCATGATGGGCCCTACTGGTCTGACTGAAGACTGAGCCCATGGAGGGCTACCAAAAAGGACATACCAACTGAGAGTACTGAGATGGGCCGCTGTTGAAGTGTTAGAGAAGGCTGTGTCTCCAGGAAGGAAGCCTTGGTGCTACAGCCCCATACCAGAGCCATGAGAAAGAGCTAGAGACTGTATACCATGGAAGGGGAGACCGTGTGTGTGACTTCGTCAGAGGGCTGAGTCACTGAAGATCTGCCAAGAGAACCATCCACTGGGGGGTGCTCATGAGAGGCAGGTGCTACTCCATTGTAAGAACTGAAAGAAAAGCAGGCTCACACCCAACCAGAAAGGGGGCGCTCATGACAGGCGGATGTAGAGGCCATTACACTGAAAACTGAAAAATGATGTTAGATTTGATTTAGGACGCACTTAAACTGCTATAAACAGATGAAAATCAGGAGTAATTGCATTGAAGTCCAATGGAGTTCCATCTATGTAAAAACTGTGTAAACCAGATCAGAATAATAATAAAAACCTTTAGAAAAACAATATACTCCACTGCACACATATTTCTCCATGGGGTACTCCTGGCGGAATTCTGCACCCAAAAAAATTAAAATTAAAAATTCTGCACACAATATTTTAAAATTCTGCATATTTTATTTGTCAAAATAACACTATATAATCACACTACTTTCAATTATTTTGGTCATTTTTCAAAATACCTGCCAGCCACATGACACCCCGCCCCCAGCAGCCCAGACACTCGTACCCCCATCCTTTCCAGAATCCAGGGATCCAGAGGGAGAAACAGCCTGGTGCTGGGTCCTGGGTTTGTATGGAGTTTCCTACATGTCACCTCCTTCTTTCAGGGTATGCCAGGAACTGGAGCTGCCAGGAACTCTCCACCTCCATCTCCCTACCCTGGCAGTGTCTTCTATTTGTGACCTGGGGATTTGGGCTCTGCCAGGCCCAGCAGCCCCTAGTGGTGGCCAGTGGCGTTACAGTGCAATTCTGTGAAGGGGGGAGGAAACTCTGTGTAGCACATTAATTTTGTGAAAATTCTATATTGTGCAATGGTGCAAAATTCCCCCAGGAGTAATGGGGAGTAGAGGAGAGAACAAACAGTCACGTCATTTAGTGCACTGCTGGATGGTGCTCAGATATTATTGTGATGTAAGTCTATTTGGAATAGAATAGAAGTCTATTTGGAACAGAAATAGGGGTTTTATTTTGGCCCTCCTTCAATCCAAAATTGGAAAAGCAATTATCCTTGTGAAAGAAAACAGGATTAAAAATAGTGGGCATAGGAGTAAAAATCTCTTCTCCGACTCCCACTTCCAACAGAACAATATGTCTGAGGGAAATTATTTTGCACCCAAAATGCCACATGAGTCTTAATTACTTAATCGTGCAATTCTGCCAACAGAGCTCTTCTGAAAGCTCCAGGGAATCTGTCTTGGCTTTATAAGCTAGGAATAAGCACTTCATCTTGAAACTCCTTCCTTTTATTAATGTAAATCCTTTGAATTCTCTCAATAAATGCCAACTTTCATCTGCAGGTAGGTTTCATAGGGCTATATTTGAACCAGGCTGGGAAAAATAATGGAGCAAACCACTGTATTTTCCTGAGATGGAAGCATCTTCTTTTTAATGTAACCCTAGTTTATCTTATTTATTGATTAGGCAAAGTGAAATGTAGTTAGCAGGCCAGAAAGCTGAAATAGTAATAGGAAGTAAACAGTGCAGAAATTATTCATTATGGGCAAGATTCTGATATATTTACTCTTGTTGAGAAGTAACTTAATCCTCAGATTCCACCATTCATTTCAATTGATTAGTTATGGAATCAAGAATTGTGCAGCATTAAAGCTGGATGAAAAATGTAAATTATATTTTTGTGGGAAATTTCATGGATTTCCCCCCAGTTTTTAGAAAAACAAAACAACAGCCCCCCTCCTCTCTATGTAAATATTTTGGGTTTGAAAAACCATTTTTATTAAAAACTGTAGGATTTTAGGTTCCAAATTTCACCATAAATTGAAAATTTCCCACCCAGATATTTGGGGTTTGGTTTCCTTTTTTCCCCCCCGAAACATCAGAAGAAGTTTGTCTGCAATGAAAATTTTCAGCAAAAATGTTCATCTTGGTCAAAATGCATTTTTTAATAAAATATAATTCAATAAAAAATATGATTTTAAAAATAAAAAATATGGGTACCAATAGATCACATTCTGGTCTTAAACAAAAAAGGGGCTACATAGATGACAAATAGTTTTACCAGTGTTACACAAGAGTTAGGAAATACCAAAGTTAAAGGTGCCCATGTTATCTTAACTCTTTCCCCTTCTGCATATGCATTATTAGAGTGCAGATAGTTTGAAGTAAATTGGAGTTTTGCCACTTGTCTTTAATGAGATCAAAATATATGAAAATTGGCGTTTTGCCACTTGTCTTTAATGAGATCAAAATATATGAATATATGCTACTGACATGAAAATTATCAATATATTTCTTACTGATAAAGTAGAAATAAATGACTAACTTTTCAGCAACACTGAAAAAATGTACGTGTACTTCCAGGTACAAAATATTTACTGTATATTATAGAGGTGCTGCCAACAGATAAGGCTGAGTTTGCTTCCACTTAAGCAGAGATTAACTGTGGTGTGTTGGGATCACTGCCTTTCCGCTGACCATATTAACTCATTGTTTCCTTGTACTTCCCCATCAATCTGTCTGTGTCCATCTGTTGCCTCTTGACATATTTAAAGTATGTCCTCCAAAAACTTACCGCATTACTCTCTGACTAAAGAATGAATTTTCTGAGAATGTACTAATACATCTGTTAATTAATTTAAAATATGTCCTTTAAAAATTTAACAGACAGTGTCAAACCATTTATTTCTCCCTAAATAACCCAACTGAGGCCCTGCCTATTTAAATGGAAATTATCAAAGAATTGGGTGGATCTGGGGTAGTGGGTAGTTTTGGAAAAGAACTTTTTAGATCTTTTTCCCTGTTATTCTACTTAACTGAAAATATCCCCTTCACAGTAAGATGTATTAACAAAATATTATTGATAGTGTCATAGTCTTTGAAACAATTCACATTGTAATTTATTTCTGAACCACTGTAAATGCCAGCTCATTTTCACTAATACTCTGTGGTGTTATTTTTTATGTGTTCAGTATTATCTACATATGAAGTGTTGCATAATTTTCATGTAAATGGTTTTAAGGGACACTAAGCCAAATTCTGTGCCCTCTACCACTGGATTATTTCGAGAGTAAGTGCATTAACTACCATGGATTCTAACAACCTGTCAATCTAAGGATTTAGATTTATTTATTAGAATATACTATTCCAGGTATACAACATGATCATATAATTGATGATGTCATAGTAATTAATATGTGTGATGGTTACCATGTTGGAAAGAGTCCAGCGGAGGGCAACAAAAATGATTAGGGGGCTGGAGCACATGATTTATGAGGAGAGGCTGAGGGAACTGGGATTATTTAGTCTGCAGAAGAGAAGAATGAGGGGGGGATTTGATAGCTGCTTTCAACTACCTGAAAGGGGGTTCCAAAGAGGATGGATTTAGACTGTTCTCAGTGGTAGCAGATGACAGAACAAGGAGTAATCGTCTCAAGTTGCAGTGGGGGAGGTTTAGGTTGAATATGAGGAAAAACTTTTTCACTGGGAGGGTGGTGAAGCACTGGAATGGGTTACCTAGGGAGGTGGTGGAATCTCCATCCTTAGAGGTTTTTAAGGCCCAGCTTGACAAAGCCTTGCCTGGAATGATTTAGCTGGGGCTGGTCCTGCTTTGAGCAGGGGGTTGGACTAGATGACCTCCTGAGGTCTCTTCCAACCCTAATCTTCTATGATTCAAGCCACAGACCTTAATCAGAAGGTCTGAGCAGTGCAATATGGATGTATCAGCATGGCTGAGAGACCCAGGTCCAGCAATTGTAGGTTTACAATGCAGCATGGAAACTGAAGCACAGGCTTGGAAATACTTAAGAATAAGAGCCATACTGGGTCAGACCAATGGTCCATCTAGCCCAGTATCCTGTCTTCTGACAGGGGGCAATGCCAG
>NW_020664546.1:2110770-2178128 GCF_002925995.2 Terrapene triunguis
GGTCCATCTAGCCCAGTATCCTGTCTTCTGACAGGGGGCAATGCCAGGTGCTTCAGAGGCAATGAACAGAACAAGACAATTATTGAGTGATTCATCCACTGTCATCCCCTTCCAGCTTCTGCAAGTCAGAGGCTTAGAGACACCCAGAGCATGGAGTTGCATCAAGGACCATCTTGGCTAATAACCACTAATGGATCTATTTTTTTTAACCCAGTTATAGTTTTGGCCTTCACAACATCCCCTGGAAACAAGATCCACAGGTTGACAATGTATTTTTTGAAGAAATACTTCCTTTTCTTTGTTTTAAACTTTTTTCCTATTAATTTATTTGAGTGACCCCTAGTTCTTGTGTTATGTGAAGATGTAAACAACTCTTCGTTATTCACTTTCTCCACATCATTTATGATTTTATAGACCTCTAACATATCCCCCCTTAGTCATCTTTTTTCTAAGATGAACAGTCCCAGACTTCTTAATCTGTCCTCAGATGGAAGTTTTTCCATACCCCCAATTATTTTTGTTTCCCTTCTCTGTACTTTTTCCAATTCTACTTTTTTTTTAAGATGGGGCAACCAGAACTGAATGCAATATACAAGGTGTGGGTATGCCATGTATTTATATTGTGGTATTAGGATATCTTCTATCTTATTATCTATCCCTTTCCTAATGGTTCCCAACATACCGTTAGCTTCACTGCTGTTGCTTACTGAGCAGTTGTTTTCAGAGAACTATGCACGATGACTCTAAAATCTCTTTCTTAAGTAGTAACAACTAATTTTGACACCATCGTTTTGTATGTGTAGTTGGGATTATGTTTTCCAATGTGTGTTACTGTAACGGGGTTGGGACTCACCACCTGGCACCTCCTGCTGGTTGTCTCTGGGAATTAGCTCTGTCCAGTGGAGCACCGTCTCCTGGTGGTGTCCCTCCCATTGTCTTGCCCTTGGTTGGCGTCTGAACCCGCGTCGCTCTCCGGCTTGCAGCGCCCTCTTCCAGACCACTGCCCTCCTGTAGTGCCCCTCAGTCCATCCACACCCCCTTCCGGGGGGCGGGGGGGAAAAGGTCGATCAGCAGTCTCTCTGCGCCCCAGCCACCATGTACAACCACACACCCCAAAGTCTAATCCCTCCTGTCAGGGATCTGGCGTAGTCTATAATGGCCGCTCCCTATGGCCGATGGCTGGGTGTACTGCAAGGGGAGAAGGGGGGACCCAGGCCCGCCCTCTACTCTGGATCCCGGCCCAGGGATCCTCTGGCAGCAGCCTCTCTGTCCTCCTTCTCTCCCCTTGTCTGTCCACTTCCCTAGGCCGCTTCCCCTACGGCCCCTTGCACCTGCTAGGCCCTTCCCTTCAGGGCCTGCAGCCTGGCAGGCCTTGGGCTAGAGCTCCTTTCTGCTCCCCAAGCCTGGCCAGCACTGTGCTGTCCACGGTGCTAGTCTCCCACCTCTGGAGACAGACCTTCCCCTCTGGAAGTCCTGGACTGACTCTCCTCTCCCTGAGCAGCCTTTTTATAGGGCTGAGCTGGGCCCTGATTGGCTGCCTCCAATCTGGGCCCCGATTGGCTCCCACTAAGCCCTTCTCTAATTGGCTGCCCGTCTGCACAGGCGCACTGGCCTGCTGCAGCCCACACTCTCAGGGAGTGGGGCAGTCTGCCCCACTACAGTTACTTTGTACTTATCAACATTGAATTTAATCTGCCATTTTGTTGCCCAGTCACCCAGTTTTTTGACATCCTCTTGTAACTCTTACAGTCAGCTTTTGACTTAACTATCTTGAATAATTTTGTATCATCTGCAAACTTTGCCATGTCATTTTTCCAGATCATCTATGAATATGTTGAACAGCAGTGCAGCTCCTTGGGGGACCCCACTTCTTACCTCTATCCAGGCTGAAAACTGAACATTATTCCTACCCTTTGTTTCCTGTCTTTTAACCAGTGTGCAAAAACCCAGGTCTCACAGAGCCAAGTTTACAATGCAGTGTAGACATACCCCAAACTATTCTGAGGTCAGGCTGCCTGAAAATCCTCTGGCTTGCAACAGACCCCTGGTCCTGCTGCAAATGGAAGTTCACCCAGAATACATTTTGAAATATTGCTTCCCCCAAAGAGGCAGTGGGTGCCAAACACTATCTAAAATCAATCCTGCAGGGGTGAGATCAGTTTGGGGAGGATCAGAGACATTGTCTGCGCCCCAGGTGTGCAGAATAAACAAAACAAGAACCTGTAAAATTTGGTAACACGTGACTTTTTAGTGGGGCTGTATTTCAAGAATACCATGCACAAATGACTATACATTTGGACTAGTATCCTTACCCTTGGCTTCCAGAAGGCATGACAATTTTCAAGACAACCCGAGCAAGCACACTGATTTTAAAGTACTTACAGAAACCAGCTGTTAAACAGTAGGCAAGTCCCATTCTTAAGTATACTAGAGCTACCACTCAACTACAATGAGCCAGGTTCTCAACTAGAGCAAATGAGCATTGATTTCAGAGGAGTTACACCCACTGAGAATGTAGCCTTTTTGTAACATCTACTTCTAAGGCAGTCACTCACCTGCACTTTAATTTTTTCATACATTATTCTTACCTAAGCAATCGCTTGTGTTTCTCAGATTCCTTTGGGCATCAGCATCACTTCCCTCATCGCTCTGTTACTGTGCAAAAGAAAAACAATAATAAATGCACTGTTCAGAAAGTCAGGATTCGTACTGCAGTGAGTCCCTTCTCTTTGTGAATTGGCTCCAAATCAGAACCATTTCTGTTAGAGAGCTTATTCCTTCACTCTCACACTTCCCTGGTCCTTCTCGCATGAACAGAGAGCAACAATACCCGAAGTCCGAAGGTGCAAACAATCGATGTTTATTGGGGTGAACTTCCAGCAAGCTTAAATCCAAGTTCCTTTTTTCTTATTTTTGAATCCCAACTTACTTCCTGTTTGCCCCTAATTTATATAGTAATATTTTTAGCTATACCTTAACCAATCATTCTACTAAAATTTAGCTAACCAATCCTAACATATTGTAACATGAGTAGCTAACCAATTATATCCCACTACCTTAATTAGTTTACACCCAGCAAAATTAATTATACAGCAGACAGAAACAATTACAGAACCAGACAGAGACCATGCAAATAAACATACAAAACAATACAGAAGTGAGGATTTCACAACTACATCTATACAGACATAAGCGTTTTCCAGCTGTGTCTATTGATAAGTGAGTTCTTACCAGACAGAAAACTATCAACCTAAGTTTCCCTTTATATCTTCTAGGCGCTTTCCTTTCTCTGGAGGTGACAGGAATATCAGAACAGGATAGGGTGACCAGACAGCAAGTGTGAAAAATCGGGACAGGGGGTGGGGGGTAATACGAGCCTATATAAGAAAAAGACCCCAAAATCGTGACTGTCCTATAAAATCGGGACATCTGATCACCCTAGAACGGGATTGTATTCCTAACAGCCCACTAGCACCTTATTTCCATGTGACTAGTTTGGAATGTGAGGATGTGACCATACATTTCCCAGTTTATGGCTGCCTCTGCTGCTTAGCCGAAGGCCTTAGCCTAAGAACCAGGCCTCAGACTGTTACAGTGAGAGAAGGCTCTTACACACACAGAAAGTGATTTTGATTCTTTCTTTTATACCTCTATAACTAGCTAAGTGATAAGAATACACCTAAATTCTTAAAGTATAGGCCTTTACAGAGAGGCCTGAATAGCTATATCTTAATACTCCACCCCTTTTTTTTCTCTTTTTTTCTTTTGGGATCCTCCTGCCCAGGTATCCCTGGAAAAGCATAGGACATATGGCGACACATTTCCTGATAGGGCCAGGCATCAAGGTGGAAGGTGTCGATGCTCCATTTGTCCCACTGCCCCTTGTGTAGTACAGTGCCCTGCACCTTCTCTCGTACGGGCATACTACACCTATTCCAATTAGTGTTCCAGATTTCCCATTATAGTGGGCCCAAGAAGGTTGGGTCCAGGTTGTCTAGTACACTGAGGGGGAGGGCTTACTACATTACGTATAGGTTATAATTAGTGGCTGTTCACTAGGGGGTTGTGCCCCCTTTAATTGTTTTCATATACAACGTAACACAAATACAGTTAACAATACACCAGCTGCTATGATAATCCACAGCAACACTGAGAGTCCTGACCACTGCAGTATGGTCCAACATCCTGGCCACTACCAAAAACACTGTTTCTCCTCCTTTGATAGGGTTAATATTTTGTCAGCGCCATCCTGTAGTGTGTATTGTAAGTGTGTCCAACTGTTGGCGCTTGCAGCAAGTTGCTCTTGTAATCTTTTTGTACTTTTGTCCATACTGTGTGTCCATTGAATATCCACACTGAAATTTGGTATTGTCCAAACCAGTTCAACTACTTGGTACGGCATGGGGTAGTGGGTGCTGGTTTGATTGTTTACAACGATTAAGTCCACTGATCCATTGGTGCACCATAGTCCAGGTGGCAGTGTATAGAAGTTCATAATTTGGTCATATACTCGAAGGATTTTGCCTCCTAGTGTTAGATTGCAGGATTGCATACATTCCCAACAGAATACACCGTACCCCATATACATTACCCCTAAATGCCCCCCTTTTGCAATAGGCCATTGATCCTGCTCCTCCATAGTCATAGGAGAGGGGCACATCCATATTCCTCCTCTGGATATACAACTGCTTAATGTGATGACAGTCCAGTTTACCACATTCTATCCCCCCCACCTATTTCCTAATGGCTCCCAACGTGCTCCCCCTTCCCTAGTTACTCCCATAGGGTTCAAAGGGAACACCTTATTTGCATTTCCTTCCCATGGTATCATCGTAACAATTACACAAGAACTCTCCCCACAGGTGGGGGATGTTCCAGGTAGATGGGTATGTTTTTGCAATAGTGGGTAAATATGGGCTAGCCTCCCGATTTAATACCAAAGGCCATTGTTCTGACCAAGCATCTCTCAGAATATCCATTAACATTACTAACTGAGCATTTTGAATACCTACACACACTTCTCCCCATGTTAATCTTCTGAAGCCATCCTCCACCCATGTCACCAGGTCCCCTGCCCAATGAGTTAACTGCAAGTTTACCTCTACTACTGTTCTCCACCCTGTGGCAACTGCCGATAGTTGCTGTGCCATTAATTCATTAATTTGTTGTTGAAGTTTTACATTTTGGCTTACTAATTGTTTGGTTACCCACTCGTCCCCCAGATTCCATGTACCCAGCATAGTGTTCCCTGCTGCCCACAGTCCCCTTTTTTGACGACGATTCCAGGTGTGTCCCCTCACCCACTAATTAAATTGTTGTTTCAATTCTTTAATGTACATACTACAATTAGGATGAATTTGGTCCACCCAACATTCCTTGGGGCGTACCACCCATGTAATAGAGTGAAAGGACACGTTAAAAAGTGCTGGTTGCACCTGCTCCCACAATGACTCCCATATATTTGCTCGTCAGGGAATATTCTCGGCTCCAGGCTGTGGCCACTTTAAATTTGGATTCTTCCAACTTGGCATCCATATCACCTGTAGGGTTACCTTCTGTAAAATCGTTAACTCATCATACACCCAGCGTCCCAAAGGGGATTTTATGCCCAATGTAATATGTATATAACAATCACACCTTTGGGGATTATCTTCCATGGAAGTATCATTGTGGTTACATATGGTAACATCACACCCTAAATGTGGGGCCCTATTTTCCCCAGAGGGTTCATTTGCTCCAGGAGACCAGAGGGTTATATTCTTTGGACCTTCTGTAACAAACCACATAGCTGGGTAACTGTGTTTCCCACTATCATTGATCATGGCAGCACCCAGGGAGTACCATGCAATATTTCCTGATAAATTTGATATTCTCCACTGGGTTGGGATTCCCCCATCTAATCCATAAACCATGTACTGACACTGCCAAATTCCCGTTGGAGTATGGTACATCTTTCTATGGGGAGATTCTCATAGTCTTCATTAGCTTTATTACCACAGGTTGCATGTGTAACCGTCCATGTGTTTCCTCCTTTTGACACTTCACATCGTGGGATCTGAATAGAATTTGTAAATGTGACAATTGTGGTTAGCACTAGTAATTGTTCCATCCAGGGCCAGGGAATTTTTATCCTTTTCGAATTAATCTGTAATACACACATAAAATTTACACGTCCCCTTTCCCAATCCCGTTTATACCTTTTTATTTGCGTGCAGTGAGCCCACTCCCGTCCTCCATTCTCTGTACCCAATAATAGCAGACTGGGCCCTAATTGGTCAAGGACAAGATAGGGGCCCTTCCATTTAGGAGATGGGAATGGATGGTGTTGACCTGGAATCTTGTACATCACTAGATCTTCCACCATGGGTAAATCATGCTCCCCAGGCAGGTCATACCATGCTTTGACTTTTGCTGCTCCTTGCTCGTCTTGGCAGGCCACTGCCTGCTGTACCTGTTTTACATGGTCGATTAGAGTTAAAATCCATTCTTGAGTTAAGCCGTGTGTAGTGACTTCCCCAGGTACTGGGGTAAGTAGATTTTCCCGCCGTTCCATGGGCCTTCCCATGAGAGCCTCGTATGGAGAAAATCCTGTGCCCTTTGATTCTCGGGCCCTTAGTCTCATTAAGACAAAAGGCAGTAACTGTGACCAGTTTTTTCCTCCCATTTCCACTCCCTTTCTTAGCTCACTTTTAATGTTGCAGTTCATGCATTCCACCTGCCCCGCAGCCTGTGGGTGATACACAATATGGAACAATTGTGTGATTCCAGTGAGGGCTGATAGCTCCCCTAACAGATCTGACCAGAAAGCAGCTCCTTGACCTGAGTCAATCACCTTTGGGACCCCCCAGCGAGTGAATACCTCATTTACCAGTATTCCAGCAGTTACCCGAGCAGTTTGATACTTTGTGGGGAAAGCTTCCACCCACCTGCTGAAAGCATCCACTACCACCAACATGAACCCATTTTTCCTGTGATCTGGTGGTAGGGGTCCTGTGTAATCAATTTGTATTCTTTCCCAAGGTCCCCTTGGGGCTTGTCTCATTAATTCTCCCCTTAGCATCTTGTGAGGTGGGTTGTGCCTGGCACAGTCCAAACAACGTTCCAGATGTGATTTTAAATCAGCTGCCATTCCTGGCTACCAGCACAACCTTTTTAAGGTTCCCAGGGCCTCCTCAACCCCGGGGTGTCCCCCTGCCAAGCTCCCATGCACCCAGCTTAAGAAAGCCATCCGGCTTCCCTGAGGGCACAGCATTACTGGTCCCCCAGCTGTTAAGACACACCAAATCCCTTCCATTAGTTCCACCTTTGGCACATGCCTGTCCCCAAGTTTTATGATGCCTGCCAGTCCTGGGTCAGATCCTTGCAACTCTCGAATTTGCCCTCCCCGATCTGTATCCACCCCACTTCTTGTTATCACTGCTACAGGCACACTCTCTTCTGGCTCCCAGGGCCATGGGGGTGCCTCTGTTGCAGCCCGCTTGGCCTCTGCATCGGCCAGATTATTCCCTTTGCTTAGGGGTCCTGTTTTCTTGTGTGCCTTTACCTTTACCACATTGATCCTTGTAAAACAGTGACTGAGCTCCTCCACTCGCTTCCACCAGTTAGCATGCTTGATTGTGGAGCCATCTGTTGCCCTGAAATGATTATCTGCCCACCATCTCAGCATTAATGTGGCCCCATGAAATACATAATCTGAATCTACCACCACCCAACATTCTGGCTAAGATTTGGGATCTACTTCATTTAAAGCTGCTAGCAAGGCTGCCAGTTCTGCCTCCTGAGCTGACCTTGCTTCTAGCGAGAAACCAATGATGCTGACTGTCTCATTTCCTCTGATTCCCACAACAGCTAAGCCTGCAGTTTTCTGTCCCCCCTGATACCTACAACTTCCATCTAAAAAACCATACCAGTGTCCCCTCCTTTACCTGATTGGGGTTAGCCGCCCGAAACACCTGATGTTGGGTTTTACCTGGGCTGGCTTCACATTGGTGTGGGGTGCCAGCCAGATGTAATCCAGCTACCCAGACTATGGGTTCCTTTAACACTTCTGCTTTAATGTTTTCTGCCTGTAGAGCCAGCAACCATTTGGCAATACGCTGCCCACTCACTTGTCCCTGTAAGATAGTATGCATGTTTAACAGCCACAGGGGGTCATGATGAGATCGGACGATTACTTTCTGCATTCCCGTGAGGTATTTGAATTTCCCTACCCCCCAGTAGGTGCACAACAGCACCTTTTCATACCATCCATACTTCAGTTCCACAGCACTCAAAAGTCGAGAGGCAAAGGCCACAGGTCGGTCCTTTGCTCCATACTCCTGTGTTAATGCACAACCAATGGTGGTGTCAGACACCAAAGGGTACAGATAAAAGAGTTTCTCCCCATCTGGGGAGGCCAGCACTGGAGCACTGGCCAGATTTTCCTTTAGTACTCTCACTGCCTCAGTACACTCTTCTGACCACTCCCAAGTTGAGGCTCGGGGTTAGGTCAAATAGAGGCTGGGCTATTTCTGCATAATTGGCCACAAAATCCCTGCAAAATCCAGTTAGACCCAGAAAACTTTGCAAGCTTTTAACATCCATAGGCAGTGGCAGGGACTGGATCAGTTGCACCCATCCCTTATCGATTTCCCTTCCCATCTGGGACACTTCCACTCCTAAGTAGGTCACTCTTGTCTGTCCCATCTGAGCCTTTTTCCCATTGACCTTCAACCCTGCTCTTGCCAAAGCTTGCAGGACCTGCTCGGTTAGTTCCCTGTCTTCCTCCTCTGTCTGTGACATTAGCAACAGGTCGTCTACATATTGTATGCACCTTGCTGAATCCACCCCCTCCAGAGCCTGTCTCATGTATCTGTGAAAAATTGCAGGGGAGTCCTGATATCCCTGGGGTAGGACTGTCCAGCAGAATTGTCTGCCCTCCCATGTGAATGCAGTTTTATACTGACACGAGGTAGCTAGTGGCAGAGACCAAAACCCATTCGCTATGTCCAACACCGTGAAAATTCGGAATAGGGGTCCAATGCAGGCATTTCATCATTGGACCCCATCTAGCATTTCAGGGTACGCTGCCACTACTGAGGCTGGTGAATTAGCCAGAGCATTTAGTGCCCTGTAATCCACAGTGAGGCGCCAGGTGCCGTTTGGCTTTCTCACTGGCCACACAGCAGCATTACAAGGGGATGCAACTGCTCTAATCAGTCCCCTCTGTTCCAATTCCCCACTAGTTGCCCCCACCTCTGCCAATGCCTCATGAGGAATAGGATATTGTTTCTGTGGGGGAGGGTCCCCTCCCTCTAGCAGTACCTCCATGCTGCCCCTACCACAATCCAGGTTATCCATAGCCCACACAGGGAAGTGTTCCCACCCAGCCGGGGGTGGTGGGAGCGCATGTGCTGCTTTAATGGTCATAGTGGCTATCCCCATAGGAATGGTATAGCCCTGACCATCCTGCGTCTGCCCCAGTAAACACACCCAATTGGCTAAGTCCAGTACAAGTCCCAGCTTGTATAAATCTCCTGCCCCCAACAGATTAAGCATATCATTACAACCCCACATAATCTCCCCTTCTCCCCAGATTCCTTTGATTTGTCCCCGCCTCAGGGTTAACTGTGTCTCCCCTCCCGTTGCCCCTACAATTGTCACAGTTCCTTCCGAGGGCCTCCCATACCCCCATGTGGTTAAACTGATGGCTGCTCCAGTGTCTATCAAAAAATCCCTCATGGGACTCCCTTCGATCGCCCCCTGGAGCGTGGGGCAACCAGATGCATCCCGTCCTAAACTGAGAACATGGACAGGATGCCTCCCAGGGCACCCCTAAGTCGCAGCACCCACCTCTGTCCCTCCCACTGGTTCACAGGGGAGCGGGGGTCCTGGCACTGAAGACATTCCTGTCTCCAAGCAAAATTGTGTGTCTGGCATTTTAGGCAGTCCCAGTCCCCTGGCCTCCGGGGCCACATTTCCCCTGATCTGGTAAGATCCTGGGTAGTCAGTCTAGCCTGCAGTCTCTGGATCTGTTGCTCTATAGCTGCCCGCTCGTCCCTGACTGCCCCCCCCCCAAAGCCATGACCTCGCCCTCTACCTCCTCCCCTCCGGGCTGACCCACCCCTTTCCACCTTGTACTGATCCCCTGCAGTGATAACATGGACCGGCTCTCCCCCCTGATGCATCTGCCTCCACACATCTGCCTGTTCCAGAAACTGGGATAGCTGATTGAGAGCAAGTTCAGGGTGCTGCAACCTTAAATGCCCCACGAACTGAGGATCGCTCAGCTCCAACCATTTCTCCAGCAATTCCACACCCCTACCATGCTCCACACCCCCACCAGGTCCTGGTGCTCCTGTCTGGGGTATCACCCATGGACCGTCTAGGGGATCCACCCAGCACCGTGCCCAGGCCTGTATGCGATTAAGTGCATCCCGCCCTGTTTCCCCAGGGATTCGCTTCATCTTAGTCATCCCCGCAGTACGAGAGTACACCCCAAACAACTGTTTTGCCACCTGTCCAGGGATTAGAAATGGGTGTGCCACTCCTGCCACATTGATTCCTAAGGTGCCCCGTCCCAAAAGACTACGCCATATGATCACCTGGTCCTCACGAGTTAGACCCTCCATCTCCCTGCCCACCTCCACTAGCCACAGCATAAACTGATCCCAATCCTCCCGGGGTACCTTTCCCAAACAGCCCAGTACTGCCTCCCGGTCCTTCAGGGACAAGGGGCGGATTTCTGCCTGTTCTACTACTTGTGCGGCATGATCCCCCCACCTTGCAACTGGGGCCACTATTCCTGCCTCCTGTAGTTCCTCCCGGGTAGCCTCTCTCGCAGGGGCTGTAACTGTGGATCGCCGGCTTACAACGTCCACTGGCAGTGGTGGGTACAGTGTTTTTTCAGGATAGGGTAGTGGAGGTGTCTCCTTCAGCTCCATTAGTGTGGCGGATGGTCTGGGGTCCCCAAGTCCATTGCTCCCATGTTTACATTGATACAATTCCTCCTCTAAGTCTCCTACTCTCCCCAGCAGTTCATCCCTCTGTCTCTGGATTGCCTCACAAGACTCCTCTGTCCGTGCAGCATCCCGTGCCTTCAAATCCGCTACCTCTACTGCTAACACAGATTTTTCTGTTAAAATCTGTTTTTGTTTTCTGTTAGAGAGCTTATTCCTTCACTCTCACACTTCCCTGGTCCTTCTCGCATGAACAGAGAGCAACAATACCCGAAGTCCGAAGGTGCAAACAATTCGATGTTTATTGGGGTGAACTTCCAGCAAGCTTAAATCCAAGTTCCTTTTTCCTTATTTTTGAATCCCAACTTACTTCCTGTTTGCCCCTAATTTATATGGTAATATTTTTAGCTATACCTTAACCAATCATTCTACTAAAATTTACCTAACATATTGTAACATGAGTAGCTAACTAATTATATCCCACTACCTTAATTAGTTTACACCCAGCAAAATTAATTATACAGCAGACAGAAACAATTACAGAACCAGAGACCATGCAAATAAACATACAAAACAATACAGAAGTGAGGATTTCACAACTACATCTATACAGACATAAGCGTTTTCCAGCTGTGTCTATTGATAAGTGAGTTCTTACCAGACAGAAAACTATCAACCTAAGTTTCCTTTTATATCGTCTAGGCTCTTTCCTTTCTCTGGAGATGATAGGAATATCAGAACAGGATTGTATTCCTAACAGCCCAATAGCACCTTATTTCCATGTGACTAGTTTGGAATGTGAGGATGTGACCATACATTTCCCAGTTTATGGCTGCCTCTGCTGCTTAGCCGAAGGCCTTAGCCTAAGAACCAGGCCTCAGACTGTTACAGTGAGAGAAGGCTCTTACACATACAGAAAGTGATTTTGATTCTTTCTTTTATACCTCTTTAACTAGCTAAGTGATAAGAATACACCTAAATTCTTAGAGTATAGGCCTTTACAGACAGGCCTGAATATCTATATCCTAACAATTTCCACTTGCAAAAAAATCAAAAGGAAATATTTCCCCCACCTCTGTCAGAACCAGAGCAAGGAAATCTACGTGCAGGCAGGAGATGTCTGTCATTGTTGATCCCAAAAGGAATTGTATTTGGAGACTGCTGAGTTTGTTTAGATATTAGTTTAAGTGGCATTTTCAGATGTAATTCCTGGGTGGCCTCCAGAGTTCTGCACATCAGGCTAAGCGCAGATGGGATCATTAAAATGTCTTTCATGTCCTCTGGGGATAACTGCACACAGTTGTCTTCAAAACCTGGGCTAACTTCCTGGGATTTCCCTTCATCCCCTGTTCTTAGTTTCAAAGAAAATTGGCCCATTTTCTTCAGCCTGGAAACGGAATGATCCCTCAACAGCAAATTCCTCACAGTAGATGCAAAGAGTGACATACTGGAAAAGAGCATCATTGATCACAATTGGTTCCTTTTAATTTCCTGAGAGCTACTATGACACTGCTAAAAAAGGTAATATATTTTGGGGCGCTGGCAATACAGGAGCCCAAGATCAAACAGTTTCCCAAAGAAAGTCAGCACTGAAGAGCATAATGGTGAAGGCGGGAATGTTTTATGGAAATGTAAAGGAGTTAAGTTCCTAACTAAAAACAATAGGGAATGGGTGCTTTATTTATTTAGGCAGTTTGAAAATTCCGCATTCAATATTTAGCTGCAAATTGGGGCTAAATTATATTCCCAAAACTTTGTTAATGCAGAGTTAAGTTTGCCCAGTGGTGTCTTGTGCCCTCCCTGTACGTGGAGAGAAATGAAGAGTTAAGGTACTTGCCATGCCTGAGATGGAATGCTAACTTTGCTCACTTTAGCTGGCAATAACCACTGCAGTAAAGGGGGTTGCATAATAAGTAGACAGGAGGAAGTTCTAAGCGAATGGACCATTAGTGGTGTTGTGTTCCATATATTTCAATTCCAGCATTTGTCACGCACTCCAGCTGCTATCACTGGGGTGAAAAGAGCTGTATTAAACGGCGTAGAGATTTTTGGAGCAGGTTGGCAGAGCTTGGGATATGAGAAGAGATGTGTGTGCACTTTCTGGGATCAAGTATACCTCATTTAAATGCTGAATGTTGTTGATTGTCTCTGCAGAGGTGTAAAAGAGTGTCTTCTTGCCATGGGAGTTATCAGCAGTCTGGAGTGCACATGACCGGTCAATCAGACCACTGCATTAACAAAGGTTTGGGACATTTAATTTCCCAGCTCTCCTCCACTGCCTCTGGCTCCCTGGCATTTTTACACAGCCACAGAGTGTATTGGTCCCTATTAATTAGTCCCTTAACTGATCCAGCATCATCTCCTCATCTCCCATTTCTTTGCCATCAAACACAGCCTGGCTCTTCTGCCTAAGCATTCCTCCCCATTGAGTGGCAGAAATCAGCACATTGAGGAATTGTCTGGAAGATACAGGAGCAGTACAGGGATTAGCGTGGAGTCAGTGGGGATATTTTTGGAAGGGGGACAGACATGGACATGGGGCTTTGGGGGACAGAAAGCTAAAGCCTCTTCAACATCCCTCACTGCACAGGTTTGACCTCCTGTTTCATAGATACCAAAGCCAGAAGGGATCGCTGTGATCCTTTAGCATGACCTCCTGGATAACACAGCCCAGAGAAGGTCCCCAAAATAATTCCAAGAGCATGACAAATAATCCAAACTGTGACACTGCACCCCATGTTCTTCACAGTGATATTATTATGATATGATTATGACATAATCATAATGTATTTTATGGAAGATAAGTCATGTGAGGTGTCATTGGAAAGGTTATGGTTTGCTTAATATGATTATCCTATTTGTATGCATGTATCATTTTTGTATCAGAAGTTATGAATATTGACTATGTATCTGTATTTCAAAATGTAGTTACACCCACTAGGCAAAATGCTCTCCGTCTAGATGGCTCACTGGGAAGGACCCATTCAGTTTAATGAGTCATTAGGCAGAACAATAGGCCTTAGGAGAAGCTTATCTCCCACCTGGGGAGCTTTCCTGAGGATGCTACAGGCAGCCTCTGAGTAATGGCTGCTGTAACACTACAGGGACATGTGACCAAGTCATCTGGTGCTGGACTCCATCTTGGGATGTCAGTATTTTTCCACTGCCTGGCATGGGAACCAAGCTTTAAAACAAAGGGTTCCCGCCATATGCAAAAGCTATATAAGGCAGGGGAGTGACATCATCTTGGTTCTTCACTGATTCCCCACCCAAGCAGACTCATGGAAACACCTAAGGAACAAAGACTGAACTGGGAGGAAGTGCTGGACCCAGGCTAAAGGGATTTTTAGCCTGTGAATGGAACGCCTGGGGATTCCAAGCCATAAGCAAGTGCAGCTTGTCCCTTAAGAATCTGCCGCCTGCTTGTATCATCACTTAGGGTAAGGATATGCTATTCATATCTAATCTATTTAGTATGTTAAGCTTAGTTTGCATTTTTTATTTGCTAGGTAATCTGCTTTGATCTGTTTGTTATCCATTATAATAACTTAAAATTGATCTTTTGTAGTTAATAAACTTGTTTTTCTTCAGCTAAAACCTGTGTGTGGGAATCATGACTCGGGGGAGAAAGCTGATGCATATTCCTCTCCACATTGAGGGAGGGGGCAAATTTTATGAACTTATGCTGTTCAGTTCCCTGTGCAGTGCAAGATGGTATAATTTGGGGTTTATATATCTATATATATGCCTTAGGAACTGGGAGGTGCCGTAGCTGAAGCCTTCACGTGCAGGGACTGGTTAAAGAGCCTGCCTGCAGGTAACTGCAGCTGAATGTGTTCCTACCTGTATGTATGCTGGTGAAAGTGCAGGCTGGAGAGGGATTGGTAGCTTGTCACAGCAGTACAAGGTAAAAGGGAGCCCAGGCTCATGGGTCAGGGGGGGCTCATTGGTACCCAAATTCCAGGTGGCACTCTGGGGGGAACCCATCAGAGTGGCACCTCAGTTCCAGGTGGCACCTAGGGAGGAACCCGTCACAGAAACTTGATTTAAAAATTGCCAGTAATGGAGAATCCACTCCGTCCCTTGGTAAATTGTTACCATGGATAATTACTCTCACCAGTAAAACTTTACACCTTATTACCAGTCTGAATTTGTTTAGCTTCAACTTGCAGTCATTGGATTGTGTTAAACCTTTGTCTGCTAGATTGAATAGCCCATTATTAAATATTTGTTCCCTTTGTTGGCTGTATTCGCTTTGTTAAGCTAAATAGATTGAGCTTTTTGAATCTGCCACTGTATGCCATGTTTTCTAATCCTTTAGTCATTCTGGTGGTTCTTTTCTGAACCATTTCCAATTTATCAACATCCTTCTTTCATTGTGGCCACCAGAACTGGACACAGTTTCACAGCAGTGGTCGTACCAGTGTCACATATAGAGGTAAAATAACCTCGCTATTCCTATTCAAGATTCCCCTGTTCATGCATCCCATGATCAGATTAACTGTTTTGGCCACAGCGTCACACTGGGAGCTCATGTTCAGCTGTTTATCCATCATGACCCCCAAATCATTTTCAGAGTCACTGCTTCCCAGGATAGAGTCCCCCATTTGGTAAGCCTAGATTTTTGTTCCTAGATGTATACATTTCCCACTCCGCTCTTCAATGCACTGTTACACACACACACGCGCGCGCGCGCGCATGCACACACACTGCTCAGACCCCACATACCCTCCACCTGTTGCTGTAGCACTGATTTGGAGGTGGGGTGTGATTTCCCTCCAAAGCTTTCTTTGTTTTTGAGGCCTCCTGAAACAGGTAAAACCAATCACTGCCACTTACCCCAAAGGACAAAGCTTCAAAGGCTAGGTTTTGCATTACTCATCCCCCAACAGTTCCAGAGTCCATGGGAAACCCACCCAGTGAAACCAGAACACACAAATACATATAACACTTATTGATACAACGGTCTTTGAATATTCTCTGGGCACATCTTATAATGTTGTCACGTTTCCTGAGTTTTTGCTCACTAACATACAGATAACATTTATAAAGTTAATGCAATAGTCTCAACACCATGCCTGTGTTTGTCATGTCTGTCACAGATGTATATATGGGACCAAATTCTCAGCAGGCATAACTTGGTTGAAGTCATTTACTTCTAATGAGAATGCTTTGTTTGTATGTATTTTTGTTAGCTGCCCCTTAGAAACATGAGAGGAACAAACCCATACAAAGCTTTTAGTACAGACGACCAGGCAACCAGGTAAATTATATGTGGACATCCATGAAACAGAAAGGACTGTTGGTGAGTAAGGAGAAGGTTGTACAAAGTGAGTGGGCTAGCATTGTATAAGGCAGTGATTAAATGTCCCAAAGTGGCTCACTGGGGCATGCCCTTTACTCCAGGTAAGACCCGGTAATGAAATCTTGTAAACATGACCAGAATTCATCCAAACATTCAGTGATTTGAATGACTCAAATATTCAAAAACTAGACGGCAAATAATAAACACATGCACACACACAATTATTATTATAAAATATAAATTATTTTTCAGCCACTCTCATTATTAGAGGGCCCAACCCATGCTTCTAAAACAAATAAATAATAATGATGATGCCTATTTCTTACATCAGTAGCTCTCAAAGCACTTTGCTGTCTTTTTTTTTCCCTTTAAAGTATCTACGCTCACAACACCCCTCAGAAGCAGGGCAGTGCCACCATCTCCATTGTACAGATGGGGAACTGAGGCACAGAGAGGCTAAGTGACTTGCTCGAGGTTACACAGGACACCCACTGTGGACCAAGAAATTGAACCCAGGTTTTCCATGTCCTCAGCCAGTGCCTGAACCACTGGACCAGCCTGCCCTTCACTTGAGGATGGCAATGCGGCCTTAGCATAAAATGGCTCCAAACTGGATGCTGAGCAGCTCTGAGAATCTGGCTACTTGATCCTATTGGGATCCAGGCGAGAATCTGGCTACTTGATAAGAGGCAAACTCATAGCTGTTTGGTACAGATATCCTTGGAAAACCTGCCCCTTAGTTCTTTTTGGTGCAAGATGCACAAGATTGGTTATCCACAGAAACCAAGATAATGATGTAGAGAACTCACTCCCCACTTTTGCTCCTGTTTACTGTTAAAAACCCATTTCCATAGGTGCTGGAACTAGGGGTGCTGGAGGTGCTGCCACCCCCCCCCCATCCCCCTGGCTTGAAGTGGTTTCCATCATATACAGGGTTTACAATTTGGTTCAATGGCTCTCAGCACCCCCACTTTACAAATTGTTCCAGCACCCCTACTCATTCCCAACATTTAAATTCACTGAGAATAAATCTTCCTGTTTAGCATCCTCTGAAAGGCCTGTTTAACCTCCTTGTTCCTCAGGCTGTAGATCAGGGGGTTCAACATGGGGATCACAAAGGTATAAAAGAAAGAAATGATTTTGTCATAGTCCATGAGGTACTTTGAACTGGGCCTTAAATACATGAAAGAGCCTGTTCCATAGAGGATGGTGACGGCCATTAGGTGGGAGGCGCAGGTGGAGAAGGCTTTGTGCCTGCCCTTTATGGAGTTGATCTTTAGCATAGCGACCACAATGTATATGTAAGAGACGAGGATGATCAGGAGAGTAGATGTTACCACCACAGCGGTACAGGTGAAATGAACAATGTCTGTGATGTGAGTGTCAGAGCAAGACAGCTTCAGGATGGGGGGCACATCACAGAAGAAATGGTTGATGACATTTGAGTCGCAGAAGGACAAAAGAAATATAAATATAGTTTGAACAATTGCATTTATACAGCTCATGAAGTACGACCCCAGCACCAGCAGCACGCAAAACTACTTGGACATGATGACAGTGTAAAGCAATGGGTTGCAGATGGCAGTGAAGCGATCGTATGCCATCACACCCAAGATATAGCATTCACAGGACAATGTGATGCATAAGAAGAAGAAGAATTGCAGAGCACACCCAGTGAACAAAATGACTTTTCTCGCTGTTACTAAAGTAATCAGTGTGCTGGAAGTGATAATGGTGGCGTATCCGACATCTAAGAGGGCCAGGTTGCTGATGAAAAAGTACATGGGGGTGTGAAGCTGGGAGTCAGTCCCGATTAAGGTGACCAAGGTGAGGTTCCCCACTAGGGTCAGCAGGTAGATCAACAGAAACATCACAAGGAGGATAACCTGCAGCTTCGGGTTTTCTGTGAATCCGAATAAGATGAACTCGGTCACTGGAGTGTGATTCCTTTCTGCCATTTATCCCAGATGCACTGTACTCTGCAGGTGAGAAAGTGACGATTACACTGAAAAAGGAGACAAATGAGGGCTGAATACCAACACGTCAAACTCTGTAGACTCTAGACAGTGAATATATCTAAGGATTCTATAAGCCTCACACACACCATATGTTTCCCTCTACTGGCTGAACTACATGGAGTATTATGAGTCCACTAGTGGCTTCAAGCTGGTTTTTATAGCTCTGGGAATGGCAGCTCATGCTCCTCTAGACAGAGGTATAACTTCTGCTGCTAACAACCGACCCATCTGCACAATACCATTTCTAGGTCCAGATTCTGATACAATCACCCACATCAGTTGGTGCTACCACTGGGCAATGGGACTTTTTGCATGGCAAAGTACTATTTGTTATATGGTGTGTGAAAGTATGCGGCATGGGTGCTTATGCACTTTCTATTATGGAGCTAGGCTAACTGTTTCATTAGCACGGGTAGGCAGGGAGTTGCAGGAAAAAGACCTTTATTCAGCATGCTGAGTGTTCCATGCAGAGCCTCTAGCAGTTGTGCAGAAGTAGCCTGACCCCTGATTGCACTCCTGAGCTCCCGATGTCGCAATAAACTAGGTCCCACCAGAAAACTGACCCTCTTTCTCCAGTCCCACTCCTCACATTACCATAGTGACTCTGCTATTAGAGCTGCAAGGCCGTGATTATCACAAGCCCAGTTTTACAGCCCTGCCTTTCTGAAAAAAATGTTCCTTCACTCAGAGCACCAGATTCAATATCTTTTCTCACTTGAGCAGCAACTTACCCCAGCTGGTAGTGCTATTCACTTTGACAGGAGCAATGGTGGGATATGGTGCTATTCAGTATGTCCATGGGGATGATAATCTGGCCTGTTGTGTTTAGTCTCATAGGCTGGAATCCATGAAGGGATTTAGGCAGTGCAACTCCAAGCGTCATTGCGCCTAACTTTTCCGTGACTAAACAAAAACAAGAACAGCACTGCGATCCAGAATTCTGAGTTAGGTACTTCCATATAGAATCCTAGAACCATAGGGTTAGAAGGGAACTCAAGGGTCATCTAGTCTAACCCCCTGCCAAGATGCGGGATTTGTTATATCTAAACCATCCAAGAAAGATGGGTATCCAGTCTCCATTTGAAACTACAGTGAAGGAGCTTCCACAAGCTCCCTTTACAATGAATGGGGACAGATAGGCGCTTTAAAATGCATTCCATAATAGCCAGCATGATGCCAGGATGGGGAGCCTCCTAAGCTAACCAATGGGACCTGCTGATTTGCTAAGCAGTGCCCCTTTCTCACAGATAAGCACATAAATACAGGCTATCTCTCCTAGCGATCCACAAATAGATACCCCTCTCCTGGCTTAGGCCTGGTCTACACTACGGGATTAATTCGGATTTAGCAGCGTTAATTCGAATTAACCCTTCACCCGTCCACACAACAGAGCCATTTAGTTCGAATTAAAGGGCGCTTTAAATCGATTTCTGTACTCCACCTCGACGAGCGGAGTAGCGCCAAAATCGATTTTGTTAATTCGAATTAGGGTTAGTGTGGCCGCACACCACCGAATTACTGTGTTTAAGTTAATGGGGTAGTGTGGCCGCACACCACCGAATTAATCTGGTTAAAAACCGAATTAAGGTGCTTAGTGTGGCCGCGCACAATCGAATTTATACAACCTGTTTCTCAAATTCGAATTATCTAAATTCGGATTAATCCTGTAGTGTAGACATACCCTTAGTAGTTTCTTGAGGGAATGAATTAGGCCTGGTCTACACTAGGACTTTAATTCGGATTTAGCTGCCTTAATCCGAATTAACCCTTCACCCGTCCACACTACAGAGCCAGTTAATTCGAATTAAAGGGCCCTTTAAATCGATTTCTGTACTCCACCTCGACGAACGGAGTAGAGCCTAAATCGATTTTGTTAATTCGAATTAGGGTTAGTGTGGACGCACACCACCGAATTACTGTATTTAAGTTAATGGGGTAGTGTGGCCGCACACCACCGAATTAATGTGGTTTAAAACCGAATTAAGGTGCTTAGTGTGGCCGCGCACAATCGAATTTATACAACCTGTTTCCCAAATTCGAATTATCTAAATTCGGATTAATCCTGTAGTGTAGACATACCCTTAGATAATGGCCTCATTTTGCACAAATGGCTGAAGGAGGAGGGTGTGGTGCTGATGCCCCCATTATAACTTTTGGCCCAGTGGTTAGAGAACAGACTTGGGATATTCAATTCCCCTTCCCTGGCAGAGGGGGAAGAAATAATTTGAACAGGTATCTCCCACCTCTCAGGAGAGCGCTCTAACCACTGAGCTAAGGGATATTGTGATTTGGGGCTCCCTCAGTCTCTCCTGTTGAAGCTGTTCCACTGTGGATAAAGAAAGAGTGATTGACGCAGGGGGACTGGACCCAGGGTCTCCTGCCCCTGAGGTGTGTGCCCTAACCACTCTCTCTCTCTGGCCCAATAATTTTTCAGCATCCCCATGTCCAACAACCCAGCTCTCCTCAACCACTGTCCACTTGGCGACAATTACCATGGCCACAGAAGGCAGTCATAGAATCATAGAATATCAGGGTTGGAAGGGACCTCAGGAGGTCATCTAGTCCAAACCCCTGCTCAAAGCAGGACCATTATTGCTGCTTGCTGTGTGCTCCATAATATCTGTGAGAGTAAGGGAGAGACATTTATGGCGGGGTGGGAGGTTAAGGCAAATCGCCTGACGTCCGATTTTGAGCAGCCAGACACCAGGGCGATTAGAAGAGCACAGCTAGGTGCGCTGTGCATCAAAGAGGCTTTGAATACCAGTTTCATGACTGGCCAGGCTACGGTGTGACAGTTGTGTGTGTTTCTCCTTGATGCAAACCCATCCCCTTTGTTGATTTTAATTCCCTGTAAGCCAACCACCCTTCCCCCTTCGAAATAAAGTAACTATTGTTTTGAAACCATGCATTCTTTCTTTATGAATTAAAAAAAAGTGAGATAACTGACACGGTAGCCCGGGTGGAGTGGGGTGGGGGAGGAGGGAAGGACAAGGCCACATTGCTTATTGTAGACATACTACAAATCAAAACTGTTTGAATGACAGCTTTCTGTTTCTTGGGCCATCCTCTGGAGTGGAGTGGCTGGGTGTCCGGAGCCCCCGCCCTGTGTTCTTGGGTGTCTGGATGAGGAGGATATTGAACTTGGGGAGGAGGACAGGCGGCTAGACAATGGATGCAGCGGGGATCTGTGCTCTTCTTGGCTTTCCTGCAGCTCCAACAGACATGTCATCATGTCTGTTTGCTCCCCCATTAGCCTCAGCATCGCCTCCTGCCTCTGCTCTTCGCGCTCACTTAATGCTTTCCTGGCCTGTGCCACTGAATGCCTCCATGCATTAAGCTGTGCCCTATCAGTGCGGGAGGACTGCATGAGCTCAGAAAACATGTCATCGCGAGTGCATTTTTTCACCTACTAATCTCCGATAACCTCAGGGACGGAGATGATAGGGGGAGCATAGAAACATTTGCACCTTGGGGGAGATAAAAAAGGAGAGTAAAATTTAAGATGATACATTTCTGAGAACAAAAGGGAGACTCTTTCACAGTGAATCAAGCAATTCACAGCACACATGTGCTTTAGATACATTTTGCATTTTATATTGAGCGCCTGCCGGTATGGTGACACATCACAAACGGCTGGGAAAAAGAATTCGGTTTTCAGGCAGCCATGGTAAGCCTTTTGGTATGCGGGCTTGGCTTCTTACGCCTTCATAACATGTGGGAATGGTTTCAAACTGCAGTGCCCTCCTTTCCCATAGCAAGCAATGCCGGTTGGGTTTCACATTTAAAAGGAGGGGCTGCGGTTTTCGGGTGGATGTGCTGCACACACCTCCCCCCACCCCACTGCGTGGCTATTCTCTGGGATGATCACTTCACCCCCTCCCCCTGCCAAATGGCTATTCTCCGGGATGATCCCTTTTAGCCAAGCGCAAACAGCCCAGCATGAACGGGGTCCTTTTACTGTTCTCTAACAAAGCTCCCCTATTTCAATCAGGTGACCATGAATTATATCACTCTCCTGAGGCTAACACAGAAAGATATAGACCGAATGTTTCGTGAATGCGACCAAAACCCAGGACCATTCGCTGCCATGCTTTGTGCTGCAATGATTCCAGACTACTTGCTACTGGCTTGGCATGGTAAAGTGTCCTACTGTGGAGGACGAAATAAGGCCAGAGCCGGCTCCAGGGTTTTGGCCGCCCCAAGCAGCCAAAACCAAAAAAAAAAAAAAAAAAAGCCGCGATCGCCATCTAAAAAAAGATGCGATCGCGATCTGCGGCGGCAATTCGGCGGGAGGTCCTTCACTCCCAGGTGGAGTGAGGGACCGTCCGCCGAATTGCTGCCGAATACCTGGAACTGCCGCCCCTGTCCGGAACGGCCGCCCCAAGCACCTGCTTGAGAAGCTGGTGCCTGGGGCCGGCCCTGAATAAGGCAGCCCTTTCCAGAAACCTTCTGCAAAGGCTTTCAGAGTACTTTCAGGAAAGCTTCATGAGATATCCCTGAAGGATTCCTGCTCCATCCCCAGACACTTTAACAGACTTTTCCAGTAGCTGTACTGGCTGTGAATGCATCCCAATTCTTCAGGGCAAATCAGACATTAAAAACTATTGCTTTTAAACCCTGTACTGTAGTTACAAATGTGCACTTACCAGAGCTGCCTTCTCCGGCTTCAGGGTGGGGGATCCTGCCTTGGGAGGGTATTGGCTCCAAAGTGTTGAAAAGGTCCTGGCTGCTGGGGAGAACGGATTCACCACTTGCCTGCTGTGCATTCTCCTCCTCTTCCTCATCCTCAATGAGGGGGAGGGATAGCTCAGTGGTTTGAGCATTGGCCTGCTAAACCTAGGGTTGTGAGCTCAATTCTTGAGGGGACCACTTAGAAATCTGGAGCAAAATCAGTACTTGGTCCTGCTAGTGAAGGCAGGGGGCTGGAGTCAATGACCTTCTGGTGGCCCTTCCAGCTCTATGAGATATATTATATTAAAAATATTATATATTAATCCACAAAATCCTCCTCCCTGTTGCGTGGGACTCCCCTCTTTCACGTGTCCATGGACAGTGGTGGAATGCCATGCAGCTGATCATAGAAGAGGCAAGTATGGGGCTCTGACACGGAGCAACTGTTTGCCTCCTTTGTCTTTTGGTACGCTTGCCTGAGCTCCTTAACTTTCACGTGGCACTGCTGTGTGTCCCTGTTGTAGCCTCTGTCCAACATGCCCTGTGAGATTTTGGCAAATATATTAGCATTTCTTCTTTTTGATCAGAGTTCGGCCTGCACAGATTCTTCTCCCCATACAGCAATCAGATCTAGTGTCTCCCTTTCTGTCCATGCTGGAGCTCGTTTGCGATTCTGGGAGGACTGCATGGTCACCTGTGCTGCTGAGCTCACCACGCTGACCAAACAGGAAATGAAATTCAAAATTTCCTGGGGCTTTTCCTGTGTACCTGGCTAGTGCATTGGAGTTCAAAGTGCTGTCCAGAGCGGTCACATTGGAGCACTCTGGGATAGCTCCCGGAGGCCAATACCATCAATGTGCGTCTGCACGACTGCAAATTCGACCCAGCAAGGTCGATTTTGGCTCTACTCCCCTCGCCGGGGAGGAGTACAGAAGTTGATTTTAAGAGCCCTTTAGGTCAATGGAACAGGGTTGGTTGTGTAGACGCATTCATTTTAAAATCGACCTAATGCGGCTAAAATCTCCCTAACCCCATAGTGTAGACCAGGGCTTAGGGAGTTGCTAGCAGACTTTCCCAATGAAAATGTCCATATTTTTGGAATTTCCTCCCTCCACTGACCTGCCAGAGCCTGAGTTTGGTGAACCTCAGGCCATGGTGTGAGACCTAACGTGTTTAATAATAACTGGAGATATATCTATCCCATAGAACTGGAAGGGACCCTGAAAGGTCATTGAGTCCAGCCTTCACTTACAGGACCAAATACTGATTTTGCCCCAGATCCCTAAGTGGCCCCCTCAACGACTGAACTCACAACCCTGGGTTTAGCAGGGAATGTGCAAACCACTGAGCTATCCCTCCTCCCCTTTTTTGTTTGTCCAGACCTTTGTCTGATCTATTGATTATGGGGGTGCTAGTCATGACTCCAAAAAGTTGCAGCCAATATTCCTAGGGTTTATTTTCAAATTGCTCCTCAATGCATACAGACATTCCCCAGGCTAATTCTTTAGCTAAAAGAGCTCACATGGATTTTCCGTATCCCTGTAAAATTATATTATTACAAAATCTCATCAACCTACTTACATACAGTAGCAACTAGGAGCCAATGTAGGTCTTGAGGTTAGAGCAATTGGCATCATGTCGAGAGATTCTAGCTCCAATTCTGTTACTGACTCAGTGTGTCACTGGGCCAACACTGTCAAAAATGGCTTCCGATTTGGAGTTGAGACACCTGACTCCTGATTTTCAGAATGCTGAGCACTATTAACTTCATCTTGCATAAATACTACCTACAGGTGCTCAGTTTCTCTAGGGATCAGGCTTCATCAAGTGACAAGCCATTGATGAACATTTTAGCCTAACAAAAACCACTCCTTTGTGCCTCAGTTTCCCCATTGGTATAGCACAGATAATAATCTAGCACTACCCCATTTTTATAAAGTGCTCTGAGATGGTCTGAGTAACTTTAATTAAGGATTTGTGAAATTTTTCAACCACATTTATTTTGTGAAAAATGCAGATTTAGCAACACTGAAACATTTCAGAAATGTGTCTATTTAATTGAATTGCTCATTTCAGAAAAATAAATATTTTTTTAAATGAAACATTTCATTTTGAAACTTTCAGATTTGAACATTTCAATTTTTTAATTAAAATGATTTTTAATTTTGAAATTTCCTTTAATTTTATTTTTTTAAATAATTAAACATTTAAATACTCAAAAATGAAACAAAACTTTTTTTCAACTTTTCAACCAATTCACTGACAATTTTGAAAAATTTCAATTTTGATTCAACCCAAAAGGAGGGCATTTTTTTAAAAAAAAATTGAATTGACATTGAACTGAAAAGTCGGTGATTCCCTGACTCGTGTAGAGGTATGCTAGCTCTCATCGAGCTCTCGTGGTAGAAATAGTAGCGTAGCCGTGGGTAGCATGGGCAAAGGAAAGCAGCAGCATGGGATAGCCATGCAGAATACAAATCCACCTAAACCCTTTGGGTACATACACAGCTTGGCTAGTCCATGCCACCACTTCCCATACTACCGTGTCTACACTGCTATTTTTAGCACAGTAATTCAATGATACCTAATGCAGGTATGTCTATACAAGTTAAGGAATCACATTCCAAACTCCTAGTGTAGACATACTTTTAAGATCATGAAAGGTTCCAGAATGACAGCCCTGCAGTCCAATGTTCAGCGTTTAACCCCAGAACAGGTAGAGCACAGGCAGTGCAAGAGACAACTTCCCAAACACACATAGCACCTCTGCCAATGTGCCTCTGTCCTGCCATGGAATCACAGCTCCAAGCCCAGTCTCTGGTCTCTCTACCATGGCTGCCAACCTGGGGTCCACTGAGTACCAGTTACGATTGTGCTTTGATTGGGTTTAACGTTGCCACCTGTCCCACCAGATCCTTCCAACCCACATCACTCCATTTATCTTGCTTGCCAAGCACCCTCTTTTCTGTTCCACGGCTTCGTCATGGCGCTTTTCATTTCGGAATTCCTCAGGGTATAGATGATAGGGTTTAGCATCGGGGTGATAATGGTGTACATAAGAATGGCCGTACCAGGTCAGACCAAAGGTCCATCTAGCCCAGTATCCTGTCTACCGACAGTGGCCAATGCCAGGTGCCCCAGAGGGAGTGGACCTAACAGGCAATGATCAAGTTATCTCTCTCCTGCCATCCATCTCCATCCTCTGACAAACAGAGGCTAGGGAAACCATTCCTTACCCATCCTGGCTAATAGCCATTAATGGACTTAACCACCATGAATTTATCCAGTTCTCTTTTAAATGGTGTTATAGTCCTAGCCTTCACAACCTCCTCAGGTAAGGAGTTCCACAAGTTGACTGTGTGCTGTGTGAAGAAGAACTTCTTCGTATTTGTTTTAAACCTGCTGCCTATTAATTTCATTTGGTGACCCCTAGTTCTTGTATTATGGGAATAAGTAAATAACTTTTCCTTATTCACTTTCTCCACATCACTCATGATTTTATATACCTCTATCATATCCCCCCTTAGTCTCCTCTTTTCCAAGCTGAAGAGTCCTAGCCTCTTTAATCTCTCCTCATATGGGACCTGTTCCAAACCCCTAATCATTTTAGTTGCCCTTTTCTGAATCTTTTCTAGTACCAGTATATCTTTTTTGAGATGAGGAAACCACATCTGTATGCAGTATTCGAGATGTGGGCATACCATCGATTTATATAAGGGCAATAATATATTCTCAGTCTTATTCTCTATCCCCTTTTTAATGATCCCTAACATCCTGTTTGCTTTTTTGACAGCATCTGCACACTGCATGGACATCTTCAGAGAACTATCCACGATGACTCCAAGATCTTTTTCCTGACTTTTTGTAACTAAATTAGCCCCCATCATATTGTATGTATAGTTGGGGTTATTTTTTCCCCAATATGCATTACTTTACATTTATCCACATTAAATTTCATTTGCCATTTTGTTGCCCAATCACTTAGTTTTGTGAGATCTTCTTGAAGTTCGTCACAGTCTGCTTTAGTCTTAACTATCTTGAGCAGTTTAGTATCATCTGCAAACTTTGCCACCTCACTGTTTACCCCTTTCTCCAGATCATTTATGAATAAGTTGAATGGGATCGGTCCGAGGACTGACCCTTGGGGAACACCACTAGTTACCCCTCTCCATTCTGAGAATTTACCATTAATTCCTACCCTGTTCCCGGTCTTTTAACCAGTTCTCAGTCCATGAAAGGACCTCCCCTTTTATCCCATGGCAGCTTAATTTACATAAGAGTCTTTGGTGAGGGACTTTGTCAAAGGCTTTCTGGAAATCTAAGTACACTATGTCCACTGGATCCCCCTTGTCCACATGTTTGTTCACCCCTTCAAAGAACTGTAATAGATTAGTAAGACACGATTTCCCTTTACAGAAACCATGTTGACTATTGCTCAACCATTTATGTTTTTCTATGTGTCTGACAATTTTATTCTTAACTATTGTTTTGACTAATTTGGGATCACCTCTAGAGCCCTTTTTAAATATTGGCATTACATTAGCTAACTTCCAGTCATTGGGTACAGAAGCCCGTTTAAAGGACAGCTTACAAACCTTAGTTAATAGTTCCGCAACTTCACATTTGAGTTCTTTCAGAACTCTTGGGTGAATGCCATCTGGTCCCGGTGACTTGTTAATGTTAAGTTTATCAATTAATTCCAAAACCTCCTCTAGTGACACTTCAATCTGTGACAGTTCCTCAGATTTGTCACCTACAAAAGCCGGCTCAGGTTTGGGAATCTCCCTAACATCCTCAGCCGTGAAGACTGAAGCAAAGAATCCATTTAGTTTCTCCGCAATGACTTTATTGTCTTTAAGCGCTCCTTTTGTATCTCCATCATCAAGCGGCCCCACTGGTTGTTTAGCAGGCTTCCTGCTTCTGATGTACTTAAAAACATTTTGTTATTACCTTTGGAGTTTTTGGCTAGCCGTTCTTCAAACTCCTCTTTGGCTTTTCTTATTTACATTCTTGCACTTAATTTGGCAGCGTTTATGCTCCTTTCTATTTGCCTCACTAGGATTTGACTTCCACTTTTTAAAGGAAGTCTTTATCTCTCACTGCTTCTTTTACATGGTTGTTAAGCCACTGTGGCTCTTTTTTAGTTCTTTTACTGTGTTTCTTAATGTGGGGTATACATTGAAGTTGGGCCTCTATTATGGTGTCTTTAAAAAGTGCCCATGCAGCTTGCAGGGATTTCACTTTAGTCACTGTACTTTTTAACTTCTGTTTAACTAACCCCCTCATTTTTGCATAGTTCCCCCTTTTGAAATTAAATGCCACAGTGTTGGGCTGTTGAGATGTTCTTCCTACCACAGGGATGTTGAATGCTATTGTATTCTGGTCACTATTTCCAAGCGGTTCTATTATAGTTACCTCTTGGACCAGCTCCTGCGCTCCACTTAGGACTAAATCTAGAGTTGCCTCTCCCCTTGTGGGTTCCTGTACCAGCTACTCCATGAAGCAGTCATTTAAAGTATTGAGAAATTTTATATCTGCGTTTCAGCCTGAAGTGAAATGTTCCCAGTCAATATGGGGATAATTGAAATCCCCCACTATTATTGGGTTCTTAATTTTGATAGCCTCTCTAATTTCCCTTAGCATTTCATCATCACGATCACTGTCCTGGTCAGGTGGTCTAGAATAGATCCCTACTAGCGCATGAAATTTCTATCCATAAAAATTCTATGGAACATGTGGATTCACTTAAGATTTTTACTTCATTTGATTCTACATTTCCCCCCCCCACATATAGTGCCACCCCCCCCGCCCCGCACGACCTGTTCTGTCCTTCCGATATATTTTGTACCCCGGAATGATTGTGTCCCATTGATTGCTCTCAGTCCACCAGGTTTCTGTGATGCCTATTATATCAATATCCTCCTTTATCACAAGGCACTCTAGTTCACCCATCTTATTATTTAGACTTCTAGCATTTGTGTACAAGCACTTTAAAAACTTGTCACTGTTTATTTGTCTGCCCTTTTCTGATGTGTTAAACATTCACATAAAAAAGAATCTATCATCTGATCTGGCCCTTACATTATCCTCCTCCATCCTCTGCTCCTGACTATGGGTATGTCTACACTACAGGATTAATCCGAATTTAGATAATTCGAATTTGGGAAACAGGTTGTATAAATTCGATTGTGCGCGGCCACACTAAGCACCTTAATTCGGTTTTAAACCACATTAATTAGGTGTGCGGCCACACTACCCCATTAACTTAAACACAGTAATTCGGTGGTTTTTTTTTTGGTTTTGGCTGCTTGGGGCGGCCAAAACCCTGGAGCCGGCTCTGGCGAGAGGGCCAGGGCCTTCTTACGCACACCTTTTCTCCCCGGATCCGACCGACCCTACCACTTGCAGAGTACTCTGGGACGGACTCCCGATGGTCAGCGCAGGTGACCGGGACTGGCTAGAGTTACATCTCTCTCTGGCCGAGTTCTCGGAAGCCCTCTGCCGCATGCCCACCAATAAATCTCCAGGCATGGACGGGCTGACCGTGGAGTTCTACCGCGTGTTCTGGGACATCCTCGGCCCGGACCTAGTCACCGGGCCGAGGTCTTGCGGAGAGGGGTCCTCCCTCTTTCGTGCAGGCGAGCCGTGCTCGCCTTATTGCTGATGAAGGGGGAACCTCCGCGACTTACGGAATTGGCATCCCGTCTCGCTCCTCAGCACGGACTACAAAATCGTAGCCAAGGCCATCTCGCTGCGGCTGGGGTCCGTGCTGGAGGACGTGATCCACCCAGACCAGACCTACACCGTCCCGGGCTGTAGCATCTTTGATAACCTCTACCTGGTCCGGGATCTTTTGGAACTTGGGTGTAGGGATGGTCTGTCGTTCGCCCTCCTGTCCCTGGATCAGGAGAAGGCGTTCGACAGGGGGGGACCACGGGTATCTCCTGGGCACTCTGCGAGAATTAGGCTTCGGACCCCAGTTTGTGGGTTTTCTCCAGGTGCTGTATGCCTCCGCGGAGTGTCTGGTCAGGCTCAACTGGACCCTGACCGAGCCGGTCACCTTCGGGTGGGGAGTGCGGCAGGGGTGCCCCCCCTCGGGCCAGCTGTACGCTCTGGCGAAGGAGCCCTTTCTCTGTCTCCTCCGCAGGAGGTTGACGGGGTTGGTGCTTCGGGAGCCGGAGCTGCGGCTGGTCCTGTCGGCGTACACCGACGATGTGCTCCTCGTGGTCCAGGACCCGGGCGACTTGGTGCGGGTGGAGGCTTGCCAGACCATGTCCTCGGCGGCCTCCTCCGCCCGGGTCAACTGGGTCAAGAGCTCTGGCCTGGTGGTAGGGGCCGGGTGGGAGGCGAGCTCCCTCCCACCCGCGCTTCAGGCCATCCGGTGGAGCGCGGGTCTGCTGCTCTATCTCGGCGTTTACCTTTCTGCCATGCATCCATCTCCGCCGGAGAACTAGCACAGTTTACAGGGCAAGGTGACGGAGCAGCTCCGGAAATGGACAGGACTACCCGGTGCCTCTCCCTTTGCGGGAGGGCACTGGTACTCAATCAACTAGTCCTGTCCATGCTCTGGTACCATCTCAACACCCTGGTCCTGGGCCCGGGCTTCCTGGCCGACCTCCGGAGGGCGATTCTGGAGTTCTTTTGGCCAGGACTGCACTGGGTCTCTGTGGGGGTCCTCTATCTGCCCCTGGAGGAAGGAGGGCAGGGTCTCAAGTGCCTCCGCACTCAGGTCCATGTCTTCCACCTCCAGGCCCTGCAGAGGCTCCTTTATAGTTAAGGTAGTCCAGCGTGGAGAGTACTGGCACACGCCTTCCTGCGCCGCTTCCGAGGGCTCCGATATGACCGGCAGCTCTTTTATCTCGATCCGAGAGGTCTTCCGCGAGACCTCTCCGGGCTGCCGGTCTTCTACCAGGACCTCCTCCGGACCTGGAAACTGTTCTCAGCGACCAGGTCCGTGGCGGCCACGGGGGGCAGATCTCCTCGTGGAGCCCCTGCTACACAATCCCCAGCTCCGTGTGCAGGTGGCGGAGTTCCCCGCTGTGTGCCAGAGGTTGGTCCTGGCAGAAGTCACTAGAGTCGGAGACCTCCTGGACTACGACCGGGGCGACTGGCTGGATCCCCTGACGCTCGCTCGGCGCATGGGGCTCTCCAGGCCTTGTACTCCCCGTCGCGTACTTCAGGAGGTGAGGGCCACTTTGCCGCCCGCTGCTCTGGTCTACCTCCACCGGGTCCTGCGCGAGGGCACTCCCCACCCACCCTCCACCCCTGGCCCTCCGGACCTTTTCATCGGGCCCCTGCCCCGTGGACCCAACCGGCCCCCCCATCCCTTCTCCGTGAGCCGGCTGCACGACTTGCAGCCGGTTCGTTTCCTGACCGCACCAAGGAAGCATCTATACACGCTCGTGGTCCACACTCTTCACTTCCTCACCCTTGTGTCCTGCCCTGATACGAAGTGGCGGGACCTCCTGCCACCTGTTGAGGGTGAGAATCTCCGGTGGGCCAGCCTCTATTCCACCCTGGTTCCGAGGCCTGCCAGGGATATCAGCTGGCAGCTCCTTCCTGGGCCGTGAGCACAGGTGTGTACTTGGCGCGTTTTACCCCTGTTCCAGACACCTGTCCTTTCTGCAGCATGAGGGAGACCCTGGCTCACGTTTACTCTGCACCAGGTTGCAGCCCCTACACCGGCTCCTCACCAATATTATGTTGCATTTTTGGTTGCACTTTCCCCCTCACCTTCTCATTTATGCACTCCCTATCCGTGGCCCCACGAAGTCATGGGACCTCCTGGTCAACTTCCTCTCGGCCCTGGCTAAACAGATCATCTATAAAACCAGGGAGAGAAGGTTGGCCGATGGAGGTTCCTGTGACTGTGGGGCCTGTTTCCGATCCTCTGTCCGTTCACGTATGTGGGCAGATTGCCTCTGGGCGGCGTCCACTGGCTCCCTTGACACCTTTGAGGAGAAGTGGGCGCTGTCCGGGGTTCTCTGCTAGGTGTCCCCATGAGGTTCCCTTCTTTTGACCCTTTGACCACACTCCTGTCCCTGTTTTTACATTAGTTGTCCCCCGTAATCATTTGGGTTTTAGGCCCTGTGGGTCCTCCCCTTAGGCTGGGGGGGATCCTTTAACAGTGCTTTTAGAAGCCCGCCCACTTCCCGGAACCCAATATGTACAGAGCGTGCTCCGTGTTCTCTGGCTGCCCTGCTGGCTGGAGCTCTCCCTCCTCCTTTCTAGCTGCCCTGCTGGCTGGAGCTCCGTCTCCCTTCCTTCCTGGAACCCAATATGTACACTGTCCTTGCTGGCAGACCCTGACCTAGGTGGGCAGCTTCCTTCCCTCACTCTGTCCAACCCACTCTCTTCTTCTGGCAGTCATTTATCTCCTGAGGAGTAAGCTGAAGCAGAAATAGGTAAAGTAATTTACATAGAAATTCATGCACCTGGAGACTAAACTCCAATTCCAGCAGCATTTGGAAAGCAATTAAACTTCATATTGCATCAGCTTTCTATTGAGAAGCAAATTTTGAGGTTTCTGTAGTGTTCACATAAAGTTGTGGATCTATGGCTGAAAACTGGAATTAGATTTGCTGTTGTAATTTATTCACAAGTTGCATCACACTGGGACCATGTTAAAGTCTACTTTTAATTACACCCACTGGTACAAGGGATGAGACCAGGAAGCAAATGAAGTTATTTTTGGATCTTGGGACCTCTGACTTTAAAAGTTAATTAGGCCAAATCCTGAGCTGATGTAAGTTGGCATGGTGATATAGACTTATTATCAATTGTTGTTTTTTATAGCTGTAACTCCTAAAATAACATCAGTTTAGTCCAGCTAGGGACTCTGGCCGATTGACTTTAATAGAGAGATGCTGATTTGCACCATCTTTTACCTAAATGGAGCTACACGGACTTATACCAGCTGGGGATCGGGCCCAATAGTGCAGCTCTATAAGTTTTTGGCTAGGTTATGGCTCACAAGGCAGCAAGGTCACATTCATAGGAGTTCAAAAGACCCAAACACTGTACATCACACATTTATTAGTATTTCAGATAAAATTTAAATCGGCAAAAGTCACAGCAAAGATTCAAGAGTTTGGGCATTTTACAGGCTCTGATTGACCCTCAAGATGGCAATTCCTAGGAGCGTTTTCCAGCTGCTGGAGAGCAGCTACTGCCAAGAAGAAGGAAAGAGAACTGACTCTCACTCACAACCACTTGATAGGGAGTGACGATGACCGCATCTCACCAACTCACCCTCATTTACCAACCATCCAGAGTGTGGGGAGGAGAAGGAGATCCAGCCATGACATCCAAGATGTAGTTAGGAAAAGAAGATTGTACAGAATGAGGAAGGAAAAGGGGGGACAGTAGCTGTAATCTCTCTGCTACATTCCCTACAGTCCTCCCCACCCCATGAAATTCTGTGTATAGTTTCTACCAAGTTACAGCTTGGTCCTGGTCTGCTCCCTAATAGTTCCCCTAAAGACTGTATTTTCTCTGTATTTCATCAGGAGCCATGGAAAGGCTCAAGTCCAAAGGGAATGCCAACAAACACTCATGAAATTCCTGATATTGACCACTTTCTTCTTGCCCTGGGTGTGGGGAGTGAGGTCCAGTCATATAAATTTGTTTTGGGTGTTGTAAAGCAACATCATGATGAGATGACCTGTTGTCTTCATGTTGTGTCAGCAAATTATGGTTTTCACCAAGCTGTTGTTATGACATGATGCCATCACATGCTGATCTGACTTCATAATGCAGCATCAGGACTTTTGCGATATGACTATTTTATATTGTAGGATAAAGCCCAAGAGGTGGGGACCACAGTTAGGGGAGAAGTGATAAGCTAGTAGTTTCTTTCCCACCCATTCAAAACCTTCTCAAGTCAACATCAACTTAACTTCATTGCCTTCTGCCCAGTGTTTGCCTGGGTGATTGAAATACGTTGTAGTGATCCCAGTCCAGCTCCTGTTGGACATATGTTCACACTATCACAGAAATACATAACCAAAGGAATCACCCTTGCTGACTTATTGGCCTTAGCCTTGACCATGAGAGGCAAGCATTAGGGTGAAAAAGAAGTGCAGTCTTGCTTTTTCTTGTGAGATTGCCAACCATGGTATCCAGGTGGGGCTGCTGCTCTTGGATGGCCTTTATGGCTTGTATTCTAGGGAGCTGACCTTTCTGAGTGTGTATGAGGTAGGAGCATAGGGAAGGAACTCTTTTTAGACAGAGGGTTGTCCCTTACTGGAATATATAAATTTGTTTCAGAGGAGTCTTGGATTCTTACATCTGGAGCCATGTTCTGTTTTGGGTGTGCCAGAGTTCTTGTGGTCACATTCAGGGATTGCAGGAATCTATTGATTGTGGGTCGGAATATTAATGTATCAAATTGAATGTAGATTCTCTTGAAGAGTAAGTAATATCACTACAATAACGAGGTGAACCTGAGCAGAACTGAGCATACGAACATTAGAGTGGTTGTTCTTTTTGTAGGACCTTGGTGTTCAACTGGGGTGGAGTTGTTCATTATGGGTCATACACTGGATTTCAAATGCCTTAACCATCTCTGGTCACTAAACTTCTATTTCCAAATGCATTGCAAGAACCACATGCCAACACTGTTTCCATAGAATTTCTGTTTTATGAGAACCCTGTATTGCACACCCATTTCTGAGCAGATTGAATAAAATGTGCTACATTGACATGACAAAAATCACATAGTACATACATGGAAAGCTGGATGGTTTAGAATTTTGCATGCTACACTTAAGATGCAATAAGTTTTATTTCTCACTCACTTGTAATGTTAATTGTTTCCAAAGAGGCACACAATTTTATACTCTTATATATACATATTTAACAGACCCTCACAATCTGCCTAAATGTGATCAGAACCTCATGTGCTAGGTGCTTTACAAATATATAGTAAAAGAAAGTCCCTTCACTAAAAGCTTAGAGTCTAAATTGCCAAAAGGTTGGAGGGGAAAGATGCCACATTCTTGATTTTGTGTCATTATAACTAGTTGCCAGGGAAATGGCTAATATCACATCTGTCATTATGGGTGAAAACATGACTAGTTCTGTCAGTGTGTAAGTGAAGGGGAGAGGTGGTATCCCTACTACCAATACATAGCTTGCTCAGGTGAACAAAGGGCAGCCACCCCATAAATCTGTGTGCAACTGGAGTCTGATCAAGGTACCAGTGAGATCAGTGGAAGCCTCTCCCTGAATTTCACCCTCCGAACACAGCACCACTGGTAGTGCTAGACTTCCCACATGTGCTGGGTACCCCTTCCACGACAGCTGTAGATCCAGCACAATCATGGGGTGGGATGTAAACAGTATCTTGTGACTAAATGTAGCAGGAACCAGTCCAGCATACACTTCCCCAAAGCCCTCGCTGATTGATGCTGCCATAATGTCTCTGCTACAGAGCCCACTGAATCACTCACAGAATCATAGATGATTAGGGTAGGAAGTCATCTAGTCCAACCCCCTGATCAAAGCAGGACCAAACCCAACTTAATCATCCCAGCCTGAGCTTTGTCAAGCCGGACCTTAAAAACCTCTAAGGAAGGAGATTCCACCTCCTCCCTAGGTAACCCATTCCAGAGCTTCACCACCCTTCTAGTGAAATAGTTTTTCCTACTATCCAACCTAGACCTCCCGCACTGCAACTTGAGAACATTGCTTCTTGTTCTGTCATCTGCCAATACTGAGAACAACCTAGCTCCATCCTCTTTGGAACCCCCCTTCAGGTAGTTGAAGGCTGCTATCAAATCCCCCCTCACTCTCCTCTTCTGCAGACTAAATAATCCCAGTTCCCTCAGCCTCTCCTCATAAGTCATGTGCCCCAGACCCCTAATCATTTTCGTTGTCTTCCGCTGGACTCTCTCCAATTTGTCCACATCCTTTCTGTAGTGGAGGGGCCCAAAACTGGATGCAATACTCCAGATGTGGCCTCACCAGTACCGAATAGAGGGGAATAATCACTTCCCTCGATCTGCTAGCAATGCTCCTACTAATGCAGCCCAATATGCCGTTAGCCTTCTTGGCAACAAGGACACACTATTGACTCATATCCAGCTTCTCATCCACTGTAATCCCCAGGTCCTGTTATGCAGAACTGCTGCTTAGCCAGCCTGTGGCAGTGCATGGGATTCTTCCGTCCTAAGTGCAGGACTCTGCATTTGTCCTTGTTGACCCTCATCAGATTTCTTTTGGCCCAATACTTCAGTTTGTCTAGGTCACTCTGGACCCTATTCCTACCCTCCAGTGTATCTACCACTCCCCCCAGCTTAGTGTCATCTTCGAACTTGCTGAAAGTGCAATCCATCCCATAATCCAGATAATTAATGAAGATGTTGACCAAAACTGTCCCCAGGACCAACCCCTTGGTCACTCCGCTTGATACCGGCTGCTAACTAGATATCAAGCCATCGATCACTACCCGTTGAGCCTGATGATCTAGCCAGCTTTCTATCCACCTTATAGTCCATTCATCCAATCCAGACTTTTTTAACTTGCTTTCAAGAATACTGCGGGAGACCATATCAAATGCTTTGCTAAAGTCAAAGTATATCACGTCCACCACTTCCCCCATATCCACAGAGCAAGTTATCTCATCATAGAAGGCAATCAAGTTAGTCAGGCATGACTTGCCCTTGGTGAATCCATGATGACTGTTCCTGATCACCTTCCTCTCCTCCAAGTGCTTCAAAATGGATTCCTTGAGGACCTCCTCTATGATTTTTCCGGGGACTGAGGTATGTTCAAAGCAAATCAGAATCACTTTCACCAACAATTCATTCAGCAAAAAAGGAGCTAAATTCCCAAAGAATATTATTTTAATGTCATAGTTTGATTATCTCTACTGGTGTCTCTCTGCTTGATCTGGCAGTAATGTTACAATCAAGGTTTTGTGACATAAAATCTTGTTGCCATAGGAATGATTAACATTGATTATTTTTCAAGACGGACTCATTTCTAGAGGGCTATGTACGCAGAAGAAAGGCTACTAATCCTTAATCCACACCTTGACGTTCCCTTGGTGTTATCTGGCCCGGTGATCTGCTAGGTCACTCCAATCCTCGACTCTGGGAGCCAACCTTACCCTGCTCTGCTGTGAGAATCCCCACTCCCGGGCTGTTCACGCACAGCCTCTAGCATGTAAGCTGCTCCCAGCTGCGTGAGTGAGCACTTTTGACCAGCCCGCTGCTTGGATTGCGCAACTGAATGACACTAGCCAATATCTCCAGTACCAGACACAACCCTAGGAACCTCCATCTTGCAGTGTCCAGTTATACCCGCTGGTCGCTGCAAGCTTATATAGTTAGTCAATTTAACAAAGAAATTGATATATATCAGGCTTGTTATCCCAAGGGGAGTCTCTGACAGGCTTCTAACCAAACACACTGCTTCAGGAAGAATAAACAAACAAATTTATTAACTACAAAAGATAGATTTTAAGTAATTATAAGTCAAAGCACAACAATAATAATAGGGCTCAGATTTTCCTAGATGCGATAGCTGATGGATTCCTTCACCAAGTAGTTGCTGAACCAACAAGAGGAAATGCCATTTTAGATTTGATTTTGGTGAGTAGTGAGGACCTCATAGAAGAAATGGTTGTAGGGGACAACCTTGGTTCGAGCGATCATGAGCTAATTCAGTTTAAACTAAATGGAAGGATAAACAAAAATAGATCTGTGACTAGGGTTTTTGATTTCAAAAGGGATAACTTAAAAAAATTAAGGAAATTAGGGAAGTGGGGACTGAAGAACTGGTGGATCTAAAGGCGGAGGAGGCCTGGAATTACTTCAAGTCAAAGTTGCAGAAACTATCAGAAGCCTGCAACCCAAGAAAGGGGAAAAAATTCATAGGCAGGAATTGTAGACCAAGCTGGATGAGCAAGCATCTCAGCGAGGTGATTAAGAAAAAGCAGAAGGCCTACAAGGAGTGAAAGATGGGAGTGATCAGCAAGGAAAGCTACCTTATTGAGTTCAGAACGTATAGGGATAAAGTGAGAAAGGCCAAAAACCATGTAGAGTTGGACCTTGCAAAGGGAACTAAAACCAATAGTAAAAGGTTCTATAGCTATATAAATAAGAAGAAAACAAAGAAAGAAGAAGTGGGACCGCTAAACACTGAGGATGGACTGGAGGTTAAGGATAATCTAGGCATGGCCCAATATCTAAACAAATACTTTGCCTCAGTCTTTAATGAGGCTAATGAGGATCTTAGGGATAATAGTGGGATGACAAATGGGAATGAGGATATGGAGGTAGATATTACCACATCCGAGGTAGAAGCCAAACTTGAACAGCTTAATGGGACTAAATCGGGGGCCCAGATAATCTTCATCCAAGAATATTAAAGGAACTGGCACATGAAATTGCAAGACCATTAGCAAGAATTTTTAATGAATCTGTAAACTCAGGGGTTGTACCACACGACTGGAGAATTGCTAACATAGTTCCTATTTTTAAGAAAGGAAAAAAAGTGATCCGGGTAACTACAGGCCTGTTAGTTTGACATCTGTAGTATGCAAATTTGAAGGAGAAAATAAAGGACATTGAGGTCAATGGTAATTGGGACAAAATACAACATGGTTTTACAAAAGGTAGATGGTGCCAAACCAACCTGATCTCCTTCTTTGAGAAGGTAACAGATTTTTTTAGACAAAGGAAATGCAGTGGATCTAATTTACCTTGATTTCAGTAAGGCATTTGATATGGTTCCAAATGGGGAATTATTAGCTAAATTGAAAAAGATGGGGATCAATATGGAAATTGAAAGGTGGATAAGGAACTGGTTAAAGGGGAAACTACAGTGGGTCATACTGAAAGGTAAACTGTCAGGCTGGAGGGAGGTTACTAGTGGAGTTTCTCAGGGATCAGTTTTGGGACCAATCTTATTTAATCTTTTTATTACTGACCTTGGTACAAAAAAGTGGGAATGTGCTAATAAAGTTTGCGGATGACACAAAGCTGATAGGTATTGCCAATACAGAGAAGGACCGGGATATCATACAGGAAGATCTGTATGACCTTGTAAACTGGAGTAATAGTAATAGTATGAAATTTAATAGTGAAAAGTGCAAGGTCATGCATTTAGGGATTAATAACAAGAATTTTTGTTATAAGCTGGGGACGCATCAGTTGGAAGTAACATAGGAAGAGAAGGACCTCGGAGTATTGGTTGATCACAGGATGACTATGAGCTGCCAATGTGATATGGCCATGAAAAAAGCTAATGCGGTCTTGGGATGTATCAGGTGAGGTATTTCCAGTAGAGATAAGGAGGTGTTAGTACCGTTATACAAGGCACTGGTGAGACCTCATCTGGAATATTGTGTGCAGTTCTGGTCTTCCATGTCTTAAGAAGGATGTATTCAAACTGGAACAGGTACAGAGAAGGGCTACTAGGATGATTCAAGGAATGGAAAACCTGTCTTATGAAAGGAGACTCAAAGAGCTTGGCTTATTTAGCCTAAGCAAAAGAAGACTGAGGGGAGATATGATTGCTCTCTATAAATATATCAGAGGAATAAATACCAGGGAGGGAGGGGAATTATTTAAGCTCAGTACCAATGTGGACACAAGAACAAATGGATATAAACTGGCCATCAGGAAATTTAGACTTGAAATTAGATGAAGGTTTCTAACCATCAGAGGAGTGAAGTTCTGGAACAGCCTTCTAAGGGGAGCAGTAGGGGCAAAAGACATATCTGGCTTCAAGACTAAGCTTGATAAGTTTATGGAGGGGACGGTATGATGGGATAGCCTAATTTTGGCAATTAATTGATCTTAGACTATTAGCGGTAAATATGCCCAATGACCTGTGATGGGATGTTAGATGGGGTGGGATCTGAGTTACTACAGAGAATTCTTTCCTGGATGTCTGGCTGGTGAGTCTTGCCCACATGCTCAGGGTTTAGCTGATCGCCATATTTGGGGCCGGTAAGGAATTTTCCTCCAGGGCAGATTGGCAGAGGCCCTGGGGGTTTTTTGCCTTCCTCTACAGCGTGGGGCATGGGTCACTTTCTGGAAGATTCTCTGCACCTTGAAGTCTTTAAACCATGATTTGAGGACTTCAATAGCTCGGACATAGGTTAGGGGTTTGATACAGGAGTGGGTGGGTGAGATTCTTTGGCCTGCATTGTGCAGGAAGTCAGACTAGATGATCATAATGGTCCCTTCTGACCTTAAAGTCTATGATTCTATGAACAAGTCAGATTTGGTCAAATGAAATAAAATCAAAACGCATTCTAAGCTGATCTTAACACTTTCAGTGCCCTTACAAACTTAGATGCTTCTCATCACAGGCTGGCTGGTTGCCCTTCAGTCAGTCTCTCCCCTTTGATCAGTGCTTCAGTCACTTGGTGGTGGTGTCTGTAGATGGAGATGGAAGAGAGAGAGCCTGGCAAATATCTCTCCCTTTTATCATGTTCTTTCTTCCCTCTTGGCTTTGCCCCCCCTTCAGAGTCAGGCAAGCATTACCTCATCGTAGTCTCAAACTGACCAAGGGAAAGAGGGTGACTCCCTGGAGAGTCCAACAGATCCTTTGTTGCTGCCTAGGCCAGTGTCCTTTGTTCCTGTGAGGCTGGGCTGAGTTTGTCCCATACATGCCCTGATGAGGTGTGAACTGCCCCTCTGCTCCTGGAGAATTTTGCCTGGGCTTGTTTTAAGCCATGAGGACACATTTTCAGCCTCATAACTATATACATGAAATTACAACCTATACCATTACTATAAAAACAATGCTCAGTGCATCATGAGCCTTCCGAAGACACCCGACATGGCAAACTTTGCATTGAATACCACCTAATCATATTATAAGGATGAACATGGGGGCGCAGGGTGTTCCCCCGAGGTACAGAGTGTTACACACACATGCATGCCCTCCCATCAAATAGATTTTGAAAAGCATAAAAAAAAGAATATCTATTCCATATCCATGAGCATTTGGCACACAATCCCACTTCTGTCACAGTCCCTATTTTGCCTAACACATCAGCGATTGGCACACTGGGAAATCTATAGAGCTAAAGGCAAGAACTGAGAAAGCTTCAGCTAAAGAACCACAGGCCAAGCACTTGTGCCCATAGGCAGATATTTTACACACATTCACTAGGGGGTTGCTCTTTCTTTGAGACTTGTACACAGAAATGCTGCTAGACTTCCCAAAATTTCTGGGTTCCCCTTCCACACCAATGGGATTCGCAGACTGAACATGGGGTGAAATATAAGATGCATCTAAAAAGTAAGTAGCAGTAGCCACTTTACTATACATTTCCTCTGAACTCCCATCATCCAGTGCAGCCAGGGAGTCTCTGGGAAACACTGCTTCAGTGGAGCCCATTTGCTTCACTCCTGCCACAGACCAGGGAAATGTGTCATAGTTGAGACAAATTCTCATTTACAGCAGAAATTCAAAGGCTGTAAAATCCCATGGGCCAATGAACAAGGGCCTCATCCAACAGCCCCTGAAGACAATTGAGTCATTTTCCATTGGTCATTGGATTAAACCTTAATGGAACAGATCTCATGGATGTTCACTCACTACAATTCCGACACGGTTTACTGCCCATTGCCAGACTTGTCAAGCTCCCATTTCTAAGCATTCTGAGTTAATTGAAGAAGTTGATGCAGGTCTTCCTGTATCCTTTTTATTATGTAGGAAGGCCTCTGTAGAAGGAACCAGATAATAACACCACAAAAGGCATTTACAGGACATCACTTGGTGAAAATGTGAGAAGCTGGTGGGGAGAAGGGATTCTTATTTAATTAAAAGACAGTGGCTGAAAACAATTAATGGAATGCAGCTTTGAAAGCTTTCCCCAAATACTTGTCCAATATAACATAGATGAGTGCTTCTTCAACAACTGTTTCTAATGGAGAAACCTTGAAATGCCTCTGGGAGCTCATTAACCAGGGCAATGACGCATTTCCACTACATAATTTGCTTTAAATATTTCTGCTGGAATTTCACAGCAAGAAGTCCATTCCCAAAGACCCTGTTAGAGTGAGATTTTGCAGAATGAAAGGTGGAGACAGAGCATGAGATCAGGCTCTGAGGCTTTCTGAGTTGGGGGAGAGGTGGATTTGTAAAGATTCCTGAATTCTGACTTGACTACACCACTTCTTCAGTTCACTAATTTAGACCTAACATATCTTGACAGAGAGCAAAGGATATCCTAAGACAAGGCTTGCAAAGGCTGGTGTTTGAATGAAATTTACAAATAGAAAATTTGTATTGCAGGACATATTGTATGCTGTAGTAAATCACCCTCATCATTTTCCAATTGCTCACTGCAGTTCAGACCTGAAAACTTCACCACTGGAGCAAATGAGAAGCTGGGGAGATAAAGCTCATCACCATCAAGGTAACTACTGGGATCTGAAAATACAATCCATGGCTGAGTCTCTCACCTTGTTCTTTTCCTGCTTCCCTTTACTAATGTTAAAGAAAAGAAAACATTTCATGGAGACGCACTCCAAACTAATTCCAACCATCAATCAAAAATTAATTCATCTATGACTCTAAAAAATTCTTAGAAATTTCTTTCTTTGGTAATCTTCATATTATTATTTATTTATTTTAATTTAAGTTTTGAAATTTGTAAGATAGGTCTATTGCAGCCATTAGAAGCAAGTTCCATAAATTGTAAACATTCTATCATTCTAACTATCTGTCTGTCTCCTAAATTTAATCCATTTCAGCTCATGATTACTCATAAAAAATTCTTTAGAACACAGGAAATTCAATTCAGTCAAATAAGTGAAATGGTAATACATGTAGGGTCAAGTTCTTCAGTGGGCTCCAGATGCTTTTCCTTGATCTTGTGACACAGTTTAACTGGCCAATCAAGCAGGGATAATGGCTGCTTATCATTGCTGGAGAAGCACAAAATTGTTAAATTGTATTGGAGAGTCTGGACCATAAATTACTACCTGAGTCAGAGTTCTGGGAAAAGTTGGTCAAAATTTTGCACCAAAATCTTTTTTCAATCAAAATGGTTTTTCAGCTAAATGCAAGTTTTTGTGAAATAATCTTCACTTTGTCTTTTTTTTGTTTTGAAAAATCTGAAAAATGGCAAGATTACTTTTTCACTTCTGTTTTTTCATTTGTTTGTTTTGTATCATACTGTGTTTTTTTAAATGAAAACTCAGAACATTTCGAAGAGATTGAAAAGTTTTTGTTTTCATCAAAAATTTTCATGAGGCAATTTTTTTTCTTGAGCAGCTCTAGTTATGTTTAAAGAATGTTTGCCATGATTTATAACGGGACTGAAGCGAACTAAAGAAATTGAACCTGATTTGGAGAAACTGAAGAACCATTCTAGATGGCCTCTATATTTAAGTAATATCTGTGTGGCCCCCTGTAAAGTTCCAGTGACAGGTGAAATACTCCTGAGGGGGCCTTCCTCAGGGTTATGGCGATGGGTGACAGCCTTGCATTGGAGGTGGGGGGAAGAGGGAAGGACGCCTCGAGCAAGCAGCTGGGGGTGTCCTGTTTTGTCTTTGGGAAATATGGTCACCCTGTAGCTCCCAGCCACCGTGGGCAGAGGGGGAACCCCACAGCTCCCAGTCACCATGGTGGTGGAAACCATAGAGCCACAGCAGCACAAGTCACAGACAGGTCACGGCTTTCATGAATTATTTATTTATTGCCCGTGACCTGTCCCTGACTTTTACTAAAAATAACCATGACAAAATCTTAGCCTTAATCATGATGTAGCCTAGATCATAATTGCTTTAGATATCTCTTCTTGGCCCCAGAGACCTAAGAGCATTAGTAAGGGGCAGATCACCCAACTGAGGAGCAAGGGACACAGAACAAATGGAATTCAGGCATTAGGAAGTTAGGAAGGGCAGAGACTAGGCTCTCCCATACACACAATTAACCCATCTGCTGCACTAACCCTTCTCTTTCTACTTCCCACACCACTAATATCTCTATTTCTTCTATATTGCCATACACCACAGAAGAAACCAGGGAAGAACCTTGCTATCCATCTTTGTCTGGCCAGCACCCTTCCACAAAACCCAGGAAAATATATTAACAAACATTTTGTTCCAAAGGCAATAAAGTGAGGTGTTAGACTCTAATACAGACACAACAGGTTTCTGGGACAGTGGTAGACTCTGCATCATTGCAAGGAACAATACTGAGGTCTGGAATGATGTTAACAAATTAGATTATATAGTCCAATACCTCACTCTGATTGTCCCTTTCACAGATTTCAGTTTCTCTAAGGAACATTTGTTTAAAAAATTGGGTTTTATATATATGAATTTTGTGGTCATGGCAGAGAGATTCCGATGTTTGTCATAAAACTGATGAGGGAAGAATTTTTTTGAACATTGGCTCTTTAATGAGACATCTCAGTTTCATGACTACATGTACAAATCAACACTTTTTTAACATTTATGTGCCCAAAAACAAAAGTGACAGATCTGGACATTCCAATTTAAACAACTGGGATCCCTGAAAGTACTGAATAATGCAGTAAAGATAAAATATATATATCATGGAAGGGCTAGTTGCAAAGCATAGTTGAGTGTTTCAATTATATTCAAAGTTGATGATTCATTCAACCTTTTTGTTGTGCATGAACTATAGAATTAATCCTTCCCAAACTTTCCACACTGATTAGCTGAGTATATTCTGTTCATATATTGCAACACCTCAGGTTTAGTTCTTATTGCTTCTTTGGTTAAATATTAGCCAGTTTGTCTTTTAATCAAAGTCTACCATTTTGCCAATGCATTTTGATATTAATCTTATCATTGGTTAATATCCACTTATTATTCATGTCCTTATTTTGTGTCACGACAGGTGAATTTTAGCTCCATACAGTATATCCATCAGTACACTAAGTCCATGGAAGGGGCACATAATGTGACTGAATTCATCCTCTTGGGACTGTTCTTACTTCTCTGTCTAGTCATTGTTGCTCCGAAATCTGCTCATCATTGTCACTATAAAGCACAGTGAGTGTCTGAACTCACCCATGTATTTCTTCCTGAGCTTCCTGTCCTTTGTAGACATATGCTACTCTTTTGTCACAGCCCCAAAGCTGATTGCGGACTTGCTTGTTCAGAAGAAAACCATCTCCTTCACTGGCTACATAGTACAGTTCTTTGTAGTCCGTTTCTTTGGTTGCACTGAGATCTTTATCCTCACGGTGATGGCCTACGATCGTTATATTGCTATCTACAAACCCCTCCATTATACAACCATTATGAACAAGTGTGTTTGCAGCTGGGTGGTGGTGGCTTCATAGGTGGGGGGCTTTGTGCATTCCATGGTTCAGACTCTCTTAACTGCACAGTTACCCTTCTGTGGGCCCAATGAGATTGATCACTATTTCTGTGATGTGCACCCATTGCTGCAATTGGCCTGCACAGATACATTGTTGGCATCATAGTGGTTGCCAATAGCGGGATGATTTCCCTGAGCTGTTTTGTTGTGCTGGTTGTATTCTATGTAGTCATTTTAGTCTTCTTGAAAACTTGTTCTTCCGAAGGTCGTCTCAAAGCTCTCTCTACTTGCGCCTCCCACATCACTGTAGTCATTTTATTTTTTGGACCGTGTCTCTTCATCTATATGAGACCTTCCACCACCTTTTCAGAGGATAATATAGTTGCTGTGTTCTACACCATTATTACCCCCATGCTGAATCCCTTGATCTACACCCTGAGAAATGAGGAGGTGAAAAATGCCATGAAAAAATTATGGAGCAGAAAAGTGACACTGGAGTGAAATGAAAAATGTGAATGGTGATAGCTCTACAAAGTCATGGAGGAAGTGAGGTGAGTATTTGTCAGGGATTTTCAGGAAATCTGTGTCTCTTCGTTTCATTTCTTTAGGGAAAAGTGCAAATGTTTCCCTCTGAATTCAGAGCTGCAAGCTGCCATCTTTCTGCTACTTCTGCCATGGTTCTGTTTTAATAATACTGTTTATAAGATTATTGAAAAAACACCTATTTAAATTTTAAGTTATTTTCTTATCTCTTTGTATAAAGGTTATTAATTATCATGTCTTAGTATATAAGACACCCAATTACTGACCGAGTTTAGGTAGAATCTTTTCCCATGAGCATCTTATTTCATAATTCTTCAACAAGCTGTTCCTTTCACCTTCCTCTCAAGCAGCTGGTAGTGGTGACTTTCAGACAAAAGATCTAGTACAGCAGTTATGGTTAAATGATGAAAGAAAGAGAACAACCAACATGTGACAGATGTTAGTCATGTTGTTTAATGAACTTATCAAGGTGTTTAGGGCCATATAAGAACCTATATGGAATCCAGTGGAACATATTCATACATTTTAAGGGGAGAAGGGTCCATTTAAACTTTTCTCTGTGCCGCTTTGCCTCTTCTGTGTGCATATTCTGGAGTGAAGTCGCAACGGTTAGCATGGAAATAACTGTAATGGCATCAATTACGATTACGATGACAAGATTACAAGAGAACAAAATCCAAAGCCAATAAATTGATGGTTTGTGAATGGGACTGAAGCTTGTATCATCACAAGCATTAGTGCCCATTGCCACACTTCACATTTCCTCCCTGAAAGTTAGATGTTCCTTGGGGAATGTGTCCAAGACTTACTATAGGCTGTTTATTGAGAGACTGCAAGTATTTTAAAAAGAAAATAGAGCTTTTCCATGGATGGTAGGCTACAAAACCTACAGAACTAGTACTTTAAAAATCCTAATAAGCCATAGTTTTATCTAATTCGTGGGTTGATGACCATGACTGCAACCCCTGCAAGGTGCTATGTTTATACTGGGTTGTCTTGAAAGTCAAAATTATAAAACCCAAAGAAAGGGGGACCCTGGCTGTCAAGATGAACGCAGAGACTCCCTGAAGAAAGTTGCTTTACAGGGGACTCCATATTGCCTCCTCTGACCCCTGGTGCATGGGAGCTGTCATTCTTAGCCTCTTCAGTCCTCTTCTATCACTCTCCTTGCATCTGCAAATTCCCAGACCCTTTCTTCAAACTCCTGTTCCCATATCTCCCTCAAAATTCCTCACTCTTTGTCTCCCTGTGCTCTCACCTCTCATTCCTTTTATTTTTCTCTTCATTTTTCTGCCATCCAAAATTACGTCTCCAATTTCCCACCTTTACAGCGCCTTTCCTGCACCCACTACTTTCTCCTTGTCCCCCTCCCCATATTTACATACCCTCCTCAGTATCTTTCCCTGTCTCCCCCATAATCATATGATCCTTTCAGTGATCCTCACCCCCTCCTGGCAGCATAGAAGACTGCTATCTCTCTTAAGGCATTCTGTCCCACTGGAAGCAATGGGAGATGATAGCCATCTCTACTAAGGGCAGTCTCACTGGCATACACAAAGGCTGTCTGGAAATAGCAGTAATTTTGATTTCAGGGTGGGCTGTAGCTTCAGTCTCATTGAGAAAGAAGGAAGTTGGCAGCCATTTTGGTCAAGTGGAGTTTAGCTTTGTCACTCCTTGGTCATATGAAGCTTGAAAAAGGGCCCAGTATCCTGAGACTGAGTTAAAGCAGCGCTATGCCTGTTCTCTAAGGAGAAGAAGGAGGGAGAGGGATACCCCTCTCTCCATATCCCCTAAACAACATGAGTGTCTCTATAGCAACTAAGCATTCTGAGTTAATTGAAGAAGATACTCACTTCTATCTCCTTGCCTGGCATTGCCAAAAGTATTTCTATGGCAACTGACTCACCACTACCTCACCACTCAGAGTGCAAAGGTGTTTTCTTGACAACTGAGTCAGGGAAACCAACCAAAAATCCAAAAATAGTGATTTGGGTGGATTATATAATTACAGATGCCAGAAAGAGTCACTTTGGGCCTCATGTCCATTCAGTGCAAAGGACAACAGATTATACACTCCATCCATTGTTTGCAGTCATGACTAGGATATTGGGAGTTTACTGAAATCTTCCAGGATTCCCAAGTATAGTTGGGAAGGGATTGGAAGGCCAACAACCTGCTAAACCCAATAGCAAACACAAAATGTCACAGTGAACATATTGTAAACACCCTGGCAATGAGAGAGCCCTTCTGAACATTGTAATAAATACTTAAGGAATACAAATGTGTTCAAAACAATTCAGGATTACTTAATTAACAATTCATTCAGTAAAAACAAGGCCGCATACCATCATTACACTAATCCATGGAGCCTGCAAATAAGGTGACTGAATTCATCCTCTTGGGACTCACCCAGAATCAGGAATTACAGCAAGTTGTTTCGTGCTGTTTTTATTCTTCTATCTAGTTATCGTGCTGGGAAATGTCTTCATCATTGTCACTATAAAGCGCAGCATGTGCCTGAACTCCCTCATGTATTTCTTCCTGAGCTTCCTGTCCTTCATAGACATCTGGTACTCTTCTGTCACAGTCCCTAAACTAATTGCAGACTTTCTAGTTGAGAGGAAAACCATCTACTTTGCTGGCTGCAAAGCACAGCTGTTCGCGAGCCATTTCTTTGGTTGCACTGAGATCTTTATCCTCATGGTGATGGCCTATGATCATTATATTGCTATCTGCAAACCCCTCCATTATATGACCATTATGAACATGTATGTGTGCAGTTGGATGGTGGTGGCTTTGTGCATTCCAAGGTTCAGACTCTCCTGACTGCAGTTACCCTTCTGTGGGCCCAATTTCTGTGATGTACACTCAATGATGCAATTTGCCAGCACAGATACTTATGTTGTTGGCATCATAGTGGTTGCCAATAGTGGGATGATTTCCCTGAGCTGTTTTGTTGTGCTGGTTGTATCCTATGTAGTCATTTTAGTCACCTTGAAAACTCACTCTTCCAAAGGTCGTCTCAAATGGGGTGAAATAATAGTATTTGCCAGGGATTTTCAGGAAATCTGTATCTCTTCATTCCAGTTCTTCAGGAAAAAATTCAAATGTTTCCTTCTGAATTCACAGCTGCAAACTGCCATCTTTCTGCTACCTCTGAAGTGGTTCTATTTTAATATTACTTGTTGTAAGATTCTTGGAAAAAAACCAACTATTTAAATTTTAAATAGTTTTCTTTCTGCTTTGTGCAAGGGTTATCAATTTTCATGATTTAGCATACAAGACAGCCTGTGATTGACCAAGTTTAGGAAGAATCTTCTCCTATGGGCATATTATTTCATAATTTTTCAACAGGTTGTTTCTTTCACCATGCTTGAAGATGCTGGTAATGTCCACTGTCAGACACAGGATACAGGGTTAGCTGGGTCAATGGTCTGATGTGGTACGGCAATTCTGGTGAGATGATGAAAGAGAGAGAATAAACTATATGTGACAGATGTTAGTCATGTTGCTTAGAGAACTAATGAAACGGTTTAGATATTAACGGATGAGGGCTGTATAAAAACCTATATGGAATAGAATATAACATATTCAAATATTTTAAGGGCAGAAGGGACCATGAGATCCTCTTGCCCAGGGCTGCCAAGAGCGGGTTCGGGCCCCGGTGAAAAACTTTTTTTGGGCCCCCCCAGCAAGGGCAGACCGGCTAAACAGGGCCAACGAGAGTGGGAAGAAGCCAGGTCCTGGGTCCCTTTCCGGATTGCCGGTCCCCGGTAATTTGTACCAGCTTCTCTCTCGTCAGCCCTGCTCTTGCCTGATTGCTTGACTAACACAGGCAGCTAGTCGGAGCTGTAGAACCTGGACAATAGAACTTCCCTGAATTAATTCTTGATTGAAATAGAGCAGATTTTTTAGAAAACAAACATTCAATCTAGACTGAAAATTTTTCAGTGACAGAGAATTTACCACAACCCTTGGAAAGTAGTTCAAATAGTTACTTAAAATAGAATAGAATTCTACTGTTTTAAAAATAATACACATTCCTTGAGTATAATAAAAAGATGCTATCAGTGAATTCCTGCAATAATGTAAGTGGTGTAATAAACTACACCAATATAGTACTCCTTTTTCTCACCAGTGCATTAGGAGGGTCACCCAAAATCTTTCAAAGACATGGTTCTGGCCCAAGGAGGCTGTGGCTAAATAATTTATGGGAGCTGCTGGATTCTCAGCATTTTGGTAATCAGGCCAGTTTTGTGTGACTAAATATAGACTCAGGGCCCTACATTAGACATCCATTTTTAAAAATCTTGACTGTGTCTCTGAATGAAGTAATTGCATGAAAGCCGTAGTGCTAACTGACATTTGAATTCAGATTGCTATGTTTACAACCCAGAGTGATAACCATTACAGCATTATTAGAGTTTTGCTCTTGATTTACACAGCAACATAAATATTAAGCAAACATTCATAGGAAATTCCTCTCTCTGGTCCAAATGTCAGAAAATGTGATGTTGTTAGCAAAAGAATGTTGCTTGACCAAGAGATTTTTTTAGATTCTTTTGGCATAACAGCAAATATTTTCACTCTCACCTCTCCTCACCTCATTCATCTGTGTGCTTACTGAAGTCACAACTACTTGCATGGAAATAACCATAATGGCATCCATTACAATGACAACACTGCAATAGAACAGAAGTCCTAAGCTAAACTGATGGTTGGTGGGTAGGACTGAAGCCTGTCTCATCACAAGCTTTAGTGCTGTCATAAACATACAGATAAGGGTAGCATAAAATCCCTCCTGGGTAGCTGTACTGAATCTTTACCTGTAAGGGTTAAAAAGCTCAAATAACATGGTTGGCACCTGACCAAAAGGACCAATAAGGAAAGAATATACTTTCAAATCTGGGGGCAGGGGAGAGTTTTTGTTTGTGCTCTCTTTGTTGTTCCCCCTCTGGCTGGAGAGAGAGAGACCAGGCAGGTAAAACATCTCCTGAAAACATACCTGAAATGAGCATCTAAGATTACAAAATTTGTAAGTAAAGTGCAAGGAAATGCGTTAGATTATCTTTTGTTTTAGCTTGTGAATTTTCCCTATGCTAAGAGGTAGTTTTATTCCTGTTTTTTGTAACTGTGAAGTTGAGTTCAGAGGGGAGTCCTCTGTGTTTTAAATCTTTTTATTACCCTGTAAAGTTACCTTCCATCCTGATTTTGCAGGTCTGATTCTTTACTTTTTTCTTTATAATAATGCTCGTCTTTTAAGAACCTGATTGATTTTAGTGTCCTAAAGATAAAGGGTCTGGTTTGTACTTACATTAAAGGTAATTGGTTGGTATATTATTCTCAAGCCTCCCCAAGAAAGGGGATGAAGGAGCTAGGGGGGGTATTTTGGGGGGATAGGGCTCCAAGTGGCCCCTCCCTGAATTTTTGTTTAAATCACTTGGTGGTGGCAGCAATACTGTCCAAGGACAAGGAAAGGAATTTGTGTCTTGGTGAAGTTTTTAACCTAAGCTGGTGGAATATAAGCTTAGGGGGTCTTTCATGCAGGTCCCCACATCTGTACCCCAGAGTTCAGAGTGGGGAGGGAACCTTGACAAGTGCCCATTGCTACAGTTCTCCATATCTCCTCCCTGAAAATTAGATGTTCCATGAGGATCGTGTCCAAGACTTACTATAGACTTTTTATCGAGAAGTTGAAATAATTTAAAAAAGAAAATAGAACGAAACAGATATTAAAGGCTATTTCCATGGTTGGTAGGCTACAAAACCTACAGAATGATTAGTTTATAAATCCAACTAAGCCATAGGATTATCTGGGACCTGCGTTGCTGACCACAATTGCAACCCAGACATGGTGCTGTGTTTGTATTTTTATTACTCAGGTAACCAATTTTTTATCTCTATGTCTGCTACTTATAATCACTTAAAACCTATCATTCTGTAGTTAATAAATCTGTTTTATATTTTACCTAAAACAGTGTGTTTTTGATTGAAGTGCTCAGAGAATCTCAGCTAAGGTTAACAAGGGCTGTTGCATGTCCACCACCCTTTTGTCAGAATAGCAAACTACAGTTCCAGGTTGTACCCCAGGGATCCCATCACAGTGGGTTCTGCGCCTATCACTCCCATTCAGTGGGGCCCTGTAGTGAGGCGGTGTGACCTCCCTCCAACCCAAAGGGGGAGGAACCACCCTCCCTGCCCAAGTGGGCAGAGCCAGGACTGCCTCACCCCTCCCACCAGAAGTGCGACACTAGAGCAGGAAGTATAAAGTGCAGGGCCTCCCGCTCAGTTGGAGCTGAGATGCCGAGGGATGCAGATGGATTCTGCTCGCTCCCGGTTGCTGACCTTGCAGCTGAGCCCAGCGATACCCTGCATGCCAGGGAACTTACTGATGCCATGGCCCTGTCAGGACTGCTGTGTGTCACTTATCCTGAGGAGGCAGACAATACCCTTCTAATCCAGGTACACCCTGAGGGGAGGGGAGGAAGTAGCCCAGGGACAGCTGATCTTAGTCTGGCTACAGCTCTACCTGAGGCTTGGTCAGCGTGTTGCAGTTGGGATCCCCGATGACCCAGTGGTGGACCACCCCGCCATTGTTAGGGCCCTGGGTTGGAGTCTGGTGTAGTAGGGTGGGCGCAGACCCCACTTGCCATCCCACCGCTGGGGTGGCAGCTTCCCCTCCCCTAGCACAGCGGCCTGGGTTCATCGGCTGTCCGCCAAAGCTAGGACACCTGATCGCTGGGGCTTAGTCATAGAATATCAGGGTTGGAAGGGACCTCAGGAGGTCATCTAGTCCAACCCCCTGCTCAAAGCAGGACCAATCCCCAACTAAATCCCCAAATGGCCCCCTCAAGGATTGAACTCACAACCCTGGGTTTAGCAGGCCAATGCTCAAACCACTAAGCTATCCCTCCCCCTTTCCCCTCTGAAATTTGAGGCCAGAGCTGGTTGTGTAGTGGGTTTGCTCTGTCTCTGAAACAAGAGGCCAGAGCTAATTATTCACTGGGTGTGCCTTGTCTCTACATTGAGTGCCCAGGACCAATTGACTGCAGGCTTGTTCTGGCTCTGCTGCAAGGGCCTAGAGCTGAGTGACTGCTAGGTGCACCCTATCCCTGCAGTAAGAGACTAAGGCCAGTTGGCTATGGTGGTTGCCTGGCCCCTTTTTAAAGGGTCATAGGGCTATAGATCATTAACGGTCCAGCCTCACCTCGGGATGAGGCATGTGGACTCCTGGGGGACCCTGCTTCTGCACAATGGACCGAAACTAGCTGCCTATCTTGGAACTCAACCCCTTTAGGCCCATCGGGACACTAACGTCAAACTGCTAATTCCTCAATACTAGGCTGAGATCCCGACAATATAGTGAGGCAGTGTGGCCTCCCTCTGACCCAGAGTGGGAGGAATGAGACCAAGTCCAGCTACAGCCCCCCCCCACCCCCGCCACCATCACAGAGCTAGCACACACAGATCCCACTAAGACATGGGTTGTCAGCCCCAGGAGAAGGCTGGGATATAATACTTCAGGCCCCTCTCTGCCTTGTTGGCCATGAGCCTTATGCCCTCACTCTACTGGGCAAGTCCTATGGGGATATACTATAGGAGTTAATGCAGGGTCAACCAATTGAAGTTTTGAAGCTGGGCAGATTACTGCTTCTGCCACAGGCCTGAGGAGGTCTTTTTCCTGAGTGGCTACCATTAATTTAGAACCCAGTAAAGTGGATTAAATGTAGAAATTATAATTGGTGGATCGACATGATGCCCACAAAGCCATTAATGCCTGCTTATTATCCTCCTCAGGGCGTCCTTCACATCCTTGTTCGTCAGGTTGTAGATCAGGGGGTTTGGCGTGGGGATCAGCACCATGTAGAACACAGACACCCCTTTAGCCTGATCCAGTAAATAACTGGAGCTGGGCTGCACATAAGTAAATGACACAGTCCCATAAAACAAAGTGAGATCCATCGGGTGGGACGCAGAGCCGATGCTCAGGATGCAAAGAGATGTAGAGGTAAGAGAGGAGGATAAGGTTAGTGATCAGTATTACTGAGACAGAAAGGAGTGTGCAAGGGATAGTTACCTTGGTGTAGGATAGCAGGAAGTCACAGAAGAAATGATTGGTTTCATAAGGCCCACAGAAGGATAAACACAACAGGCAGTTCATAAATAGCAGGGAAATTATGCAGCCCCCTTACATATGAAAGAGCTACTAGCTACATACATATGCTTTGGGACATAATGAACGTATAAAACAGTGGATTACAGATGGCTACTGTGACAGTCTGTACCCCTATGTTCACCCCTTTTACAAGGCTATGATCAATTTTGTATAAAGTATGCCTTGTGAGGTTGTGACAGGTTAGATCACAGAAACCCCCTGAAACTGCCACCTGATGTGCCAAGACTACTTCTGCCCTTGCTTTCCTGCCCCGTCAGCTTAGGACTTCAGTGCTCTGCCTGGTTTGAGCCAGACTCGCTAGCCTGCTATAATCGCAGACCCAGGTCTGAATCATGTCCCCTAACAGTTGTAGGCTTACCTGAGAGCAGCTAACAGAGGTGTTCTTGTCTTTAACACTCAGATGCCCAACTCCCAGTGGGGTCTAAACTCAAATAAATCCATTTTATCCTGTATAAAGCTTATACAGGGTAAACTCATAAATTGTTCGCCCTCTATAACACTGATAGAGAGATATGCACTGCTGTTTGCCCACCCACCCAGGTATTAACACATACTCTGAGTTAATTAATAAGTAAAAAGTAATTTTATTAAATACAGAAAGTAGGATTTAAGTGGTTCCAAGTTGTAACAGAGAGAACAAAGTAAGTCACTAAGCAAAATAAAATAAAACACGCAAATCTATGTCTGATCAAACTGAATACAGATAAGATCCTCACCAGTTCCAGAATGCTCCCTTTTACAGACTAATCGCCTTTTAGCCTGGGTCCAGCAATCACTCACACCCCTTGCAGTCACTGTCCTTTGTTCCAGTTTCTTTCAGGTATCCTGGGAGGTGGAGAGGCTCTCTCTTTAGCCAGCTGAAGACAACATGGAGGGGTCTTCCACAGGCTTAAATAGACTTTCTCTTGTAGGTGGAGACCCCCCTCCTCTCTCCTATGCAAGCTCCAAGATAGAGTTCTGGAGACACCTGGGCAAATCACATGTCCATGCATGACTCACAGTTTCTTACCAGGTAGTAGCCAGGGGTCACATGCTACCTTGAATGTCCTCAAGTACACTTCTTATGTGGATTGGAGCATTCCAAGATTCAATGTCCTTTAAGTGTTTCTTGATTAGATACTTAATTTCAACATTCCTTTCTCCAGGAACTGACCAAATGCTCTACTAAGGTTATTTAGAAATCAAACCAGTACACAGCCAATATTCATAACTTCGAATATAAAAATGATACATGCATACAAATAGGATTAATACATTCAGTAGATCATAACCTTTACAGAGATATGTTACATGGCATATGTAGCATAAAACACATTCTAGTTTTGTTATATATATATACATTCATAAGCATATTTCCATAAAGCCTTATGGGAGGTACCGTCACAGAGGTATCATTTGAAAACTCATAATTTGCTGACTAGTATTGTCCTGGTAAAATGTGTGTGGCAACAGTGTATGTAAAGTTATAAGATTCTACTCTATAGCATTACTGAGACATGTTTCAAGTTTAGAAAAGCATTTACAAACCATTTCCTCAAAGACACAGGGCAAACTGATGCCTCAGCCAGGTGTCAACAAAATCAAATGGACTATCACCTTGTAAAGTGGCCATTCTTTGTCAGGAAAATGGGTGTTCACGAGAAATCTACATTTTTGGCAAAGAAATAGCTGGAGATTCCTGTCCCCACAAACGTTCTGTCTCCTGAACCTCAGCTGGAGATGATTTTCAAAGAAAAAGATAACTATAAGAAAGGGGAACAGACGCCCCAAAATACTCCTCCCTTTGGGTATGTCTACACTACAGGATTAATCCGAATTTAGATAATTCGAATTTGGGAAACAGGTTGTATAAATTCGATTGTGCGCGGCCACACTAAGCACCTTAATTCGGTTTTTAACCACATTAATTCGGTGGTGTGCGGCCACACTACCCCATTAATTTTAACCACATTAATTCGGTGGTGTGCGGCCACACTACCCCATTAATTTTAACCACATTAATTCGGTGGTGTGCGGCCACACTACCCCTAATTCGAATTTACAAAATCGATTTTGGTGCTACTCCGCTCGTCGGGGTGGAGTACAGAAATCGATTTTAAGCGCCCTTTAATTCGAAGTAACTGGCTCCGTTGTGTGGACGGGTTAAGGATTAATTCGGAGGCACCACAGGTCGGAGAATTAAGGGGATGTTTTTCTATATTTTAAAATATATTGACAAATTACAACATAGAATACAAAGTGTACAGTGCTCACTTTATATTACTTTAGTACAAATATTTGCACTGTAAAAATGATAAACAAAAGAAATAGTATTTTTCAATTTGCCTCATACAAGCACTGTAGTGCAATCTCTTTATCATGTAAGTGCAATTTACAAATGTAGATATTTTCAGTTACATAACTGCACTCAAAAACAAAACAATGTAAAACTTTAGAGCCTACAAGTCCACTCAGTCCTACTTCTGATTCAGCCAATTGCTTAGACAAACAAGTTTGATTACATTTATGGGAGATAATGCTGCCAGCTTCTTATTTACAATGTCACCTGAAAGGGAGAACAGGTGTTCGCACCTGCTTCTCACAAACAGGGAAGAATTGGTAGGGGAAATAGAAGTGGGTGGCAACCTGGGCAGCAGTGACCATGAAATGTTTGAGTTCAGGATCCTGACAAAAGGAAGAAAGGAGAGCAGCAGAATACGGACCTTGGACTTCAGAAAAGCAGACCTTGACTCCCTCAGGGAATTGATGGGCAGGATCCCCGGGAGGCTATTATGAGGGGGAAAGAAGTCCAGGAGAGCTGTCTGTATTTTAAAGAAGCCTTATTGGGGGTGCAGGAACAAACCGTCCTGATGTGCAGATAGAATAGCAAATATGGCAGGTGACCAGGTTGGCTTAACATAGAAATCTTCAGTGAGCTTAAACACAAAAAGGAAGCTTACAAGAAGTGGAAACTTGGACAGTTGACTAGGGAGGAATATAAAAATATTGCTTGAGCATGCAGGGGTTTACAGGAAGGCCAAATCACAATTGGAGTTGCAGCTAGCAAGGGATGTGTAGGGTAACAAGAAGGGTTTCTACAGGTATGTTAGCAACAAGAAGAAGGTCAGGGAAAATGTGGGACCCTTACTGAATAGGAAGGCAACCTAGTTACAGATAATGTGGAAAAAGCTGAAGTACTCAATGCTTTTTTTGCCTCGATCTTCACAGACAAGGTAAGCTCCCAGAATGCTGCACTGGGCAGCACAATATGGGGAGGATGTGAGCAGCCCTCAGTGGTGAAAGAACAGGTTAAGGACTATTTAGAAAAGCTGGACATACACAAGTCGATGGGGCTGCATCTCATCCATCCGAGGGTGCTGAAGGAGTTGGCTGTTGTGATTGCAGAGCCATTGGCCATTATCTCTGAAAACTCGTGGCGACCGGAGGAGGTACTGGATGGTTGGAAAAAGGCAAGTATAGTGCCCATCTTTAAAAAAGGGAAGAAGGAGAATCTGGGGAACTACAGACTGGTCAGCGTCTCCTCAGTCCGTGGAAAAATCATAGAACAGGTCCTCAAGGAATCCATTTTGAAGCACTTGGAGGAGAGGAACAGTCAACATGGATTCTCCAAGGGCACGTCATGCCAGACCAACCTTCTATGATGAGATAACTGGCTCTGTGGATATGGGGAAAGTGGTTGACGTGATATACCTTGATTTTAGCAAAGCTTTTGATATGGTGTCTCACAGTATTCTTGCCAGCAAGTTAAAAAAGTATGGATTGGATGAATGGACTATAAGGTGGATAGAAAGCTGGCTAGATCATCGGGCTCAGCACTTAGTGATCAATGGCTCAATGTCTAGTTGGCAGCCAGTATCAAGCAGGCTGTCCCTGGGGCCAGTTTTGTTCAACATCTTCATTAATGATCTGGATGATGGGATGGTTTGCACCCTCAGCAAGTTCTCAGATGACACTAAGCTGGGGGGAGAGGTAGGTATGCTGAAGGGTAGGGACAGGGTCCAGAGTGACCTAGACAAATTGGAGGATTGGGCTAAAAAAAAACCTGATGAGGTTTAACAAGGACAAGTTCAGAGTCCTGCACTTAGGACAGGAGAATCCCATGCACTGCTACAAGCTGGGGACCGACTGGCTAAGCAACAGTTCTGCAGAAAAGGACCTGAGGATTACAGTGGATGAGAAACTGGATATGAGTCAACAGTGTGCCCTTGTTGCCAAGAAGGCTAACAGCATATTGGGCTGCATTAGTAGGAGCATTGCCAGCAGATCGAGGAAAGTGATTATTCCCCTCTATTCAGCACTGGTGAGGCCACATGTGGCGTATTGAGTCCAGTTTTGGTCCCCCCACTACAGAAAGGATGTGGACAAATTGGAGAGTCCAGCGGAGGGCAACGAAAATGATTAGGGGGCTGGGGCACATGACTTACGAGGAGAGGCTGAGGGAACTGGGCTTATTTAGTCTGCAGAAGAGAAGAGTGAGGGGGGATTTGATATCAGCCTTCAACTACTTGAAGGGGGGGGTTCCAAAGAGGATGTGTTACCTGGGGCTCTTTCAACCCAAAGCTCTTGGTAATTTCTACTCTGTGTGCGGTGGTGTCAGGAAATAAATCAGGGGAGACACGGCCGTGCAACTGCTAGATGGCTGGCACAAACAGACAACACGAGTGCTTTCACTTAAACCTAAACTTTACTTAATCTCAAGCATTTACACACGTCCACAACAAGATTAGTAAAACACCCCCAACCCTTGATAATTACCAAAGCTGAGTGTGGCTTTTGAGTGACACAGCGGCAGCCCATCTGCCACTGGGGAACACAAGATGCATCCAGAGGAAGAGGCCAGTCCTGAAGAGTCTCACCTATCTCAAGCTTTTCCCCCCTATTTATACATTAGTAATAAAATGACATGTCCCTTAAAGAAAACTTATCAAGCAAACAGTTTCAATGGGCAAGCAAGAGGCTCCTTCTGATTATTGATTAACCAGGTGTGGGTTTTTCCAGAGCTTGCAGCCTTGAGACCCCAATAGACATTCCTGGGGCATATTCTACTCTTTTAAAATGCATGTATCAGCAACTTCAACACAATTCTTATCAGGAAGGGCGCGGGGTCAAGCTGCCCTTTCCGTGGCACCCAAAACCCCCTCCCCTCCTGCCTTGGTCAAGCTGAGATTGCTGAATGGCCAATTTACAGCTTGCTGACTAAGCCTCCTTTAACAATAAGCCATAGTGGTTTCAAGCACTTTACTGGTTTGCCAAAGTCTCCCCATACAGATGGAGCTAGGCTGTTCTCAGTGGTGGCAGATGACAGAACAAGGAACAATGGTCTCAAGTTGCAGTGGGGGAGGTTTAGGTTGGATATTAGGAAATCTATTTCACTGGGAGAGTGGTGAAGTACTGGAATGGGTTACCTAGGGAGGTGGTGAAACCTCCATCCTTAGAGGATTTTAAGGTCCGGCTCGACAAAGCCCTGGCTGGGATGATTTATTTGGTGTTGGTCCTGCTCTGAGCAAGGGATTGGACTAGATGACCTCCTGAGGTCTCTTCCAAACCTAATCTTCTATGATTCTATGATTCTATGATTAGGGATGTAAAAAGTTAACAGGTTAACCGGTAAGCATTAGGATTACTGTTATCCGTATCTTAACCGTTTATCCCAGTGGCTGGCTGGCCATGCCAGGCCGGCCAGAGCAGCTCTGGCTGTGTCGGGCCAGCAGGCCAGAGGGACCCCAGCTGCAGTGGGCAGGCCGGTGGGACCCCAACAGTGGCGGGCCTGGTAGACTGGAGCAGCCCTGGCCCCGGCGCCCCTGGGCGGGCTGGTGGGACCCCAGCCACGCGGGTTGGGCGGGCTGGCGTGTCCTCAGCCATGGACGTGCTGAAGCTGCTCCAGCCACAGCGTTGCTGGGCCATAGGGACCCCAGGTCTGCAGCCCCAGCAGGACCCTAGTCCTGGCGGGACCCCAGCTCTAGTTGGGCCAGCGGGACCCCAACGCCTGCTGCCCCGCACCAGCCCGCCAGAGCTATCTCGGTTAACGGTTAACCAATTAAACAATATAATTTCAATCATTTAACCAGTTAACTTTTTAAACTGATCCCTAGTTCACATGGCACTTTTGTAGCCGGCATTGCAAGGTATTTGTGTGCCAGTTATGCTAAACATTCAAATACCCCTTCATGCTTCAGCTACAATTCCAGAGGACATGCTTCCATGCTGATGACGCTCGTTAAAAAAGTAATGCATTAATTAAATTTTGACTGAACTGCTTGGGGGAGAATAGTATGTCTCGTGCTCTGTTTTACCTGCATTCTGCCATGTATTTCATATTATAGCAGTCTCGGATGATGACCCAGCACATGTTGTTCCTTTTGAGAACACTTTCACTGCAGATTTGACAAAATGCAAAGAAGACAAAATGCAAAAAAACCACTGTGAGATTTCTAAAGCTAGCTACAGCACTCAGCCCAAGGTTTAAGAATCTGAAGTGCTTTCCAAAATCTGATAGAGATGAGGTGTGGACCATGCTTTCAGAAGTCTTAAAAGCGCAACACTCCACTGTGGAAACTACAGAACCCAAACCATCAAAAAATAAAATCAGCCTTCTGCTGGTGGCATCTGACTCAGATGATGAAAGTGAACATGCATCAGTCTGCACTGCTTTGCATCGTTATCGAGCAGAACCCATTATTAGCATGGACACATGTCCTCTGGAATGGTGGTTGAAGATGAAGGGACATATGAATCTTTAGCACATCTGGCATGTAAATATCTTGTAATGCCAGCTATAACAGTGCCATGTGAAAGTCTGTTCTCACTTACAGGTGACATTGTAAACAAGAAGTGGGCAGCATTATCTCCTAGAAAGGTAAACAAACTTGTTTGAGTGACTGGCTGAACAAGAAATAGGACTGAGTGGACTTGTAGGCTCTAAAGTTTTACATTTTTTTATTTTTGAATGCAGTCATTTTTTGTACGTATTCTACATTTGTAAGTTCAACTTTCATGATAAAGAGATTGCATTACAGTACTTGTATGAGGTGAATTGAAAAATAAAATTGTTTTTGTTTTCTTACAATGCCAATATTTGTAATCACTGTACACTTTGTATTCTGTGTTGCAATTGAAATCAATATATTTGAAAATGTAGAAAACATCCAAAAATATTTAAATAAATGGTATTCTATATTGTTTAACAGTGATTAATCGTGCAGTTAATCGCGATTAATTTTTTTAATCGCTTGACAGCCCTAGTTAAAAGTAATACAGAATCTTTAACTGAGAAAGGGTAAAAATAAAATAATTTATTTGCAAGTAATTCTATACTGGACACTTATGGCCTAAACATTTACTTACAGAACCAGTCACAAAATTTGTGACTAAAACTTTTTTTTTTTTTTGACAATAATGCTGATTCATTGAACCAAAACTTTTCACGCAGAAGGGTCAGTTTTAACCAAACTTTCAACAGGAAGCTATCTGGTCAAAGTTATTAATGAGCAATTTTACAAGCGCTTTCCTTTGGGAGATGAAAATAATTGCACGTGGAGGAATTTTTATTGAAAATTGCCTTATCTTTTTTGAATAGGTGTACTTAAAAGCTTTTTAAACTCTTCATTTTAACATCCAGGTGATGGGAAAACAGAAGCGTGTACAATAAATCACACAAAGATTGAAAGAAATCTGACTGGTGCAAATGGGAAGACTTTCATTAACTTCACTAGCATTTGGATCAGGCTCATAAGCCCTTTGAAAGTTGGCATTATTTTTTAGACTGCCAATTAAGTCAATGTGTAAGATGTAGTGTTGTTGTATCATGTTGGTCCCAGGGTATTAGAGAGACAAGATGGGTGAGGTAATATCTTTTACTGGACCGACTTCAAAAGCTTGTCTCTTTCACCAATATCAGTTGGTCCATAAAAGATATTACCTCAACCACCTTGTCTCTCTAAATGCCTAAGATGGCATTTCTATCCTAACATAAATATATAGCATCATGTGTGCAAAAGTAAATGTATAATATTTTTAAATTTCATAACAAAATACTCCACTGAACTAACTTCTCTTCCTGGGGAGAGCTGGCAGAACAAAGATGCAGATGTGCTAGTCACATTGCTTAATGAATTAGTGGAAAGTGCTCAGCTAGTATGGTAACGAGTGTGGTATAAGAACCTGTATAAAACAGAAGAGAACAGAATGCATCTTTCTATCCATCTATCTGTCTAGCCAATATCTCTCTCCCTATGGGATGGGGGAGCAGGCGGATACCGGACACATTTTGGTATATAATACTCCAAATATTTTAATTCATTACAATATAAACCCTACTCACTCCACATTCACACCCCTTTCATACTACACCAGAGTCCGAAGGTCAGAATGAAATCCCGATGGCCGTCGAAATTCAGTTCGATCACAAGGTGTGGGGAGCCGGCGTTACACACCTCTTCTTTTTCAGAGTTCTGGATTGACGTCTGACTCCAAATTTCAGATACGTCAGGCAATTATTTATAGACCAGTTCATCGCGTCATCAACTTTGTTTCTGTTTACGAAGCCTTTCACCCATAACTCCAGGCCAACAGTTCTGGGCAGGCCACCATAATCCAAAACGTTCCATTTCCCCCAATTCTGGCATAACTGCACAGCTGGTGTTATTCCCTTCTCTGCTAATTCTTCATATTCCCCATGGACATAAAAGTTGTTTTTGCACAGACAATTCTTGACCGCTCATAACCTTAAATCCTTGCTTCAGCCGCCAGCACGCAACTCACGTAGTCATGTCAAACATATAGCATTTATACTAGGCCCTATAGCGTATTATAACAAATATATCACAACCCTTTAAGATAACATTAAGGGTATGTCTACACTGCAACATAAGTCTAGGGTTAGGGGGACTTGATTTCATGGACCCTGGCTCTGTAAGCCCAGGATTTTAGCGTCCACACTCATTGGTGGTCCTAGGTTTAGAATTTCTGGACCCAGGCCCCAAACCTGGTCTCTAGAGTTCACATGACAGTAGCAGAGCCAAGTCAAACCACTATATCACAGACTTCCTAGCACCCTTCCCAGCTGTGGCTGCTCTATCCCTTAGTTCATGGTACGATGGCAGTGGAGCCCCCACTCATTACAGGAAGTTGCCACAGCCGGCCACATTTTCAAGACGTCTTTTGGGTCTGCATGCTCCTGGCAACTGGAGCCAGCAACATAGAGGATTCACCATTTGAAGAGCTTCTTTCGCTTGGGCTTTCACTCTTGTTTAAGGAAATGGGCAGCACATCCATGACACACTGGTGGATGTTTCAGAGGCATTTTCTGACCTACCAAAGATGCCTGACAGAAGAAGAAAAGAAGAAGACACAGACATGGAAGTTACTGCTCACACTGTTATTCTGGGGGACCCCGCTTACCCTCTTTTGCCTTGGCTTATGACTCCATATCCTTATCTCAAAGGTCCTGGTAAAAAGTTTAATCAAACTCTCCGCAGGTGTAGAATGGTGGTTGATTATGCATTTAACAGATTGAAATCCCGCTGGCATTGCCTACAGACCCATTTGGATTCCTGTGTCATCAATGCTGTCTGCATTATTGTTGCTTGCTGTGCTCTTCACAATCTTTATGAAGCCAAAGGCGAGAGGCATTTGTCCCTGAAATGGACCTATGACAACAATGCACTGCTGAACCAGCACACTCCACCAGAAAGTGCACCTATCACAGCTGGAGCAGGATGCACTCAGGCAACAGAAGTCAGGGCTGTTCTGTGCTTCCATATTATGGCCTTGCATGGGCCAATGAAAGAGGGAGAATAGTATGTTTATGAACTTGTTTGAACAATATTTACAGTACATGCAGCACTGTCACATTCTAATTATGGATGAGAGGACTGCTTATGAATGGGGGTGGGAGGGATTGATTGTCATGTATTGTACTTATGGGTGACATGACTGCTTATGAAATGGGAAGGGGGCATGTGGGAAGAACTGTGGATTTACAGTATGGATTGATGTAGATAGGTGTATTGAGAAATTGTGTTTGGATACAATTTCCCAGTTGTCCTTTATCTTGTGTTTATCATTACTGTTTGAAATACACATTATATGATGTGATGCAGTGATAGTAATACACTTTATAATAAAATAAAAACCTTTTTATTTTTTAACATGGATGTATTAAAAAAAATAAAAATAAAAGAAAAAACAATATTAAACCATTGCCAGGCAGGCCAGTTGCCATTAACATACCTAAACACCAGTAACTATCACCGAAACCATTAATGAAACAACATTCATAAACAAAACATTGAACCGTCCAAACACTGACACCAGTGTCAAGAAATAAATCCCCTAATATTGAGTGACACCTAGTCACCTGTTCTCTTTTCCATTTCTTGAATGCTTAGAGCACATTTGGTGCCACTGCACGGGGTGGAAGCTTGCAGGGGGATTGAAGCCTACTGTGGATGGAGACCTGCAGTAGGGGTATATTTGTCCTCTGCAGCTGTGATTAAGTCCCAGTTGCATGGTCCATTATCCATAGACTTGTCCAAAGTTGTCGTGGTCTGCATCACATGGTACCACAGAAGGGACTCAGGACATGGTGCAGATGCAGCAGGAGACTGTACTCTTGTGGCTATAGGTGCAAGCAGCCTCTTGAACAGATCTTTCTGCTCCACTCCATCTTCCTCCCTCAGTTGACATTCCTGCTCCATAAACTGTGCTGCAATTCTGCCCTCTGACTCTGCAGTCTGTCAGTGCCTTTCCACTTGCTGTGAATCCTTCTCCCTCTGATATTGCATCTGCTTGTTCGCCTCATCAAGAATGTCCACTGAAAGCTCATCATGGAAACACTTCCACATGGGCTGCTCCATGACAGTTCTGAACCCAGGGATCTGCTGGAGGTGGTAGGACTAGCAGAGGTTGAAGGACCTAAAAGCAGACATCAAAGAGTGCCTTGAAGTCTCATTATTACAAAACAAATTCAGTGCATCTGCAGAGAAAAGTGCCTTATGGAATCTCAAGGCCCCAAAATGATACTTTGTTAAACTGAGCTTCAGTGCATTGTGAGAGGAACACTTAAGCTCTCAGAAGTTCTGTGAACACAATTGAGTTAATCGTAGCAAAAAGAGCTAAAATTCACAATTGCTTTTTGTTTAAAAATTGCAGACCACCTTGGCCTTTTGTGTGTGTGGGGAAGTCTGACTTCCTACCTAAGCCTTCTCTATTATTTCAGGCATTCCACATTCTGGAGGACATAACAATTCTGGAGGTTCCTGAATGGCAAAGGGACATTTGATTTGAAGCTGCCGGTGGCAAGCCAGTTGTGTTCACCACAGAAACTTTCAAGATTATGGTGACTGAGCAGCACTTGTATAAATGGAGTGGCCTTGTGACCGAGAGAGATGGACCTAGAAAATAAGTTCTGCCCTGGAATTTTACTACCTAGCTGGACTTCCTACTACAGGAAATGTTTGCAGCTAACAGCACCCAGGATTGGGTGAAAAATCATGGGGGAATTAACAGTATGTTGCGTTAGTGTCCACATGGATTAATACCTCCTTATGACTTGCACCAGCTTCCACTGCAGCATCCTCTGAATGAATCTACCAATGACTTACATGCAAACACAACAATAATATAGACTCTCAAAGAACTACACAGCCACATGCACCCCTCCTCTGGCTCATTTCTGGACTACATAGGGGACTACATTGAACCTTCCATACACACACACCCCTTACAGTTTACTGTTTGCAGGCAGTTCATTATGCTGTGGCCTGAATGATTTGTACAGCATGGCAAACAAAATAAGAAGGTAATATAAGGTTTTTATTTTTACATGCTGGCACATCTTCATAAGTATGTGTGAGTTTATAGTAAAATTTTAATTTTAAATGCTTGTTTCACTGTTGTTTGTACTTCCCATGCTCTTTTGTGAATTCCACATGGTGGTGATGTTGGTGGTTGGAGAGGTGGCGCCAAGCTACTGGCATGCAATTCACCATTAGCAGATAGACACTGATGGCAAAACTGGATCATGAACTGGAAATCCATCCTATCGCTATATTAATAACAATAAACATGGAGACAGAAACTTACCAGGCTCTGGGGCTTTTCCTCTTATATTTCTAGGGCTAGCTCTTCAGTGGGCTCCTTCTCTGGGGCAGGGTGGGAGGTGAAAGCATCAAAAAGCTCTTCCAATTAAGGTCCCAGGATGTGCTGCAACTGGTCTGGCAGCAAAGCCTCCTGGGGACTGGAGTGAGCACAATAGTCACTTACATCTGAAGAAGTGAGGTTCTTACCCACGAAAGCTTATGCTCCCTATACTTCTGTTAGTCTTAAAGGTGCCACAGGACCCTCTGTTGCTTTTTAATAGTCACTTTGGCAGTCTGATCTGATTCCTGCTGGCACCCATCCAGTACTATACTAGATTCGGGGGGAAGAAGGTCTCCATCCCAGCTGACCAGGCTCTCATGAAGCCCTGTAGGCTCAGTGCTAGGCACTCAATCAAAGTCCTTGTAAAAGGGGCAGGATGACAAGGAGTTCCCAGAGGTGCAGTTTTCATCCTTGGCTTTCTGGCTCATTCTTGAGCTGCTTAATCCTCTGACCTCTCCCTGCACTGGTCACCAGTCTGGTGACTCCCCAACTCTGCCAGCTTCTTTGCTGTTATGCGTGGTCATGCCTGGAACTCTTGCTGAAGTCAAACTTTTTGCTTGTCTCCCACTTTGCAGCTACTGATCCTGGGGTTAGTGAAGGGACTGGTTCTGTCAAGGGCCAGCCTGCAGCAAAGCCAATCTACCGGTAATCTAGTGAGCACATCTGGTCCTGATAGAAGCTGTCTGATTGACTGTGCCACCTGATTAGTTGCAGGAGTCAGCAGGCTGATATGTAAGCCACCCAGAAATTCTGACACCCATTCATTGGCCAATGGATCAGAGCCTGATACCCCAGGAGCAAGGAGAAAGCAGGGGAGGCACTGTGCCTTCTGGAGCATCTTGTAGTCAATAATCCTAGCAACTTGGCATAGTCAGACACAAGTAACTTGGCTCAGAACAGGAGTAACTGGGTAAAAATCTGTGGCCTGTGCAATACAGAGAGTCAGACTAGATGATCTAATGGTCCCTTCTGGCTTTAAAATCTATTAATCTAATGGCCCAGTCATCCAAGCCCTATTTATTCAATTGTGGAACAAGATGGGGCTGCTCCCTCTTCCTCGAGTATTTGATGCCACTATGGGAAAGGAAGTAATAGCAATACAAGCCCACTACAGTATTGTGGTCTGGAGTCCAGAATATATACCTAAACTGAAAGTCTCTGATCCCAGTGTCACAATCTCTAAATTGAATTACTCTCCCTCATAGCTGCATACAGAGTGAACTGGACTAAATCAGGAGTTCTTCCATTTTATAAGGATTCATCCATTTCATTTTTAACTCTTCCGACTTTACAGCCCC
>NW_020664547.1:0-589 GCF_002925995.2 Terrapene triunguis
GAATTTCTACCAACCAAGCGTGTTCACAAGACTCTCCACCTTCATCCCCTGGATCCAGAACATTCTGCAGAAACAGCACTAAAGTAGACACCCATTTTCCTGGCTCTTTGCCTGGCTAGACCAGCCATGGGCTAACTAGGCTTTGCATGTGAAATTCACATTATCTTCATTACTCTTAGAAAAATGCTATGAATTGATTGGTGTCAAAATGGATTGGGGGTGGGGGAAGCAGTCCGTAGATGTTGAGATAAAACCCCTGTGTGTCTCTGGGAGTTTTTGGACTCTCCTATGGGATTCTAGAGCAGGGATCAGATTCTCTCTATTAAATCCTATAGGATGGTGCAAAAAAGAAAAAAATATAGAAAGGCTGGTATTGGAGCCAGCGCCCCCTAGAGGGAAAAGGCCCAATGTCCCATTTCCCTCTCGCCATGAGCCATCAAGTCCCCCCGTCCTGAGGTCCAAATACCACTGCTACCCTCTGCAAGGGACAGGTCCCATATCTGACCTTTCCTATTCCTACTGATCCTGATCTGGACTATCATTCTGCCCTGTGCATGAAACCTTCACTCAGTTCACGTTGGTTCCTTGA
>NW_020664547.1:599-10776 GCF_002925995.2 Terrapene triunguis
GATATGTCAGAGACAAGGTGGATGAGGTGATATCCTATTGCATCAATTTCTCTGAATGAGAAAGACAAGCTTTGGAGCTTACACTGAGCTCATCTTCAGGTCCTGGAAAGGTCCTCTGTGCATCACAGATCAATGCAAGGTGGAAACATTGTTTAGTATAAGAAGTTAACACTTATTTTAAGGGATCATAAAAGGTGAAGTAGCTGGTTAACATCTCTCCAGTCATAGGGGGAGAAAGAGGGTGGAAAAGGTGTGGGAAAAGGGGTTTAGTGGGCTACAGATTGTTGTAATAAGCCATGAATCCAGTGTTTTTAGTCACTTCATTTTTTTTAGTGTCTAGCAAAGTTATGAATTTAAAGTTCATCTTTTCTAAGTGTTGTGCAGGTGTCCTTTGAGGATGAGGACTGAGAGGTCAGAGATGGAGTGATCATCTTGTGAAAATTGTTCGTTCCCCGGTGATAAGGTGTTTTTGTTTTTCACCATTTTTCTGTGTGAGTTCATTCGAATGTGGTTATCCCATTTCACCCACCTGGTTGTTATTGGGGCATTTAGTGCACTGGATGAGAGAAACCACATATTGTGATGGGTATGTGTAGGACCCATGGATCTTGAAAGGTGCATTGTGGGAGGGGGTGTTGATCATTGTAGCAGTGGAGATATTTCTGCAAGTTTTGCATCATTTGTCCTGGAAGGATCTGGTGCTACTTTGAGTTGGTGGGTCCAGGTCTGTGCAGAGCTTGCTTCAGATGATGTTTTGAGAGGAATATGTACTGAGTACCTATGCTAAACAACCTGTTCCACTTGTACTTAGCTTTGACACCCCAATATCCTTTCCCAGACCTGAAGAAGAGCTCTGTGTAGGCTCGAATGCGGTGTCTCTCTCACCAATAAAAGTTGGTCCAATAAAAGATATCCCCTCACAGACCTTGCCTCCTTTTGATCAGATTACAACTTTGGTTGATAAAGGTAACAGTGTTAATGTTATACACTTATAATTCTGGAAGGCATTTGACTTGGTACCGCACATGCTGATTAAAAACTAGAATGATATAAGATTGCCATGGCATGCATGACATAGAAACTGGCTAAATGAGAGTTCTCAAGATGTAATTGTAAATGGGGAATCATCATCAAATAGGTGTGTTTCTTGTGGGGTCAGGTATCAGTTCTTGTCCTATGCAATTTACCATTTTTATCAATGCCCTGGAAGAAAACATGAAATCATCACTGATATGTTTGCAGATGACTCAGCAATTGGGGGGGGGGGTGATAAATAATGAAGACGAAAGGGCACCGACACAAAGTGATCTGGATTGTTTGGTAAACTGGGTGCAAGCAAACATTACGCATTTTCACATGGCTAAATGTCAATGTATACATCCAAGACAAAAGAATGTCAGCCATACCGTGTTTCCCCGAAAATAAGACAGTGTCTTATATTAATTTTTGCTCCCAAAGATGCGCTAGGTCTTATTTTCAGGGGAGGTCTTATTTTTCTTGTCCTGCGGCCAATCAGTGAGCCACGCGGCGGCGCCCGCTGCTAGGTCTTATTTTCGGGGGATGCCTTATATTACAGCGAGAGGCAAAACTGGAAGTAGGTCTTATTTTCGGAGGATGTCTTACTTTCGGGGAAACAGGGTACTTACAGGATGGGGACTCTATCCTGGGAAGCAGAGACTCTGCAGAAGATTTGGGGGTCACGGTGGATAAGCAGCTGAACATGAGCTCCCAGTGTGATGCAGTGGCCAAAATGGCTAATGCGATCCTGGGATGCATAAATGGGAATCTCGAGTAGGAGTATAGAGGTTATTTTACCTCTGGATTGGACACTGGTGCAACTGCTGCTAGAATCCTGTGTCCAGATCTGGGGCCCACAATTAAAGAAGTATTTTAATAAATTGGGGAGGGGTCTGAGAAGAGCCATGAGAATGATCAAAGGATTAGAAAACTTGCCTTGGAGTGATAAACTCAAAGAGCTCAATCTGTTTAGCTTGACAAAGAGAAAGCTATTGAGTGACATGATCACAGTCTAGATGTAACTACACAGGGAACAAAGATTTAATAATGAGCTCTTCAATCTTCCAGAGAAAGGTCTAACACAATCCAAAGGCTGGAAGCTAAAGCTAGACAAATTCAGACTGGAAATAAGGTGTAAATTTTTAACAGTGAGGGTAATTAACCATTGGAACGACTAGCCAAGAATCATGGTCAATTCTTAATCACTGACAATTTTAATATGAAGACTGGATGTTTTTTCTAAATGATTCGCTCTGGGAATAACTGTGAGGCAGTTCTCTGGGCAGTGTTACACAGGAGATCAGAGTAGATGCTCACCATGTTCGCTCCAGGCCTTGGAATCTATGAATTTAGGTGCAGGGATGGATGGATGGATGGATGTGTGTGGGGATGGATGGATGTACAGATGGCTGGCATGGCTGGATGGCTGGATGGATAGGAGGGGATGGATAGAGGGATAGAGGGATAGACGGATGGATGGACGGACGGATGGACGGATGGACTGATAGACGGATGGATGGATGGATGTGTGACGGGTTGGATCACAGAAACCCACTTGGGACTTCCAATTGATGTGCCAAAACTACTTCTTCCCCGTGCTTTCCCTGCCAGCTTGGGACTCCAGAACCCTGCCTGGTTGTGCCAGACACGCTTGCCAGCTACAAACACAGACCCAGGTCTGAACCACGTCCCACAAACTGGAGGCTGAATTGAAAGCAGTTTAAGAAGTGCTCCTGTCTCTAAGGCCTGGTCTACACTACGAGTTTAGGTCGACTTTAGCAGCGTTAAATCGAATTAAGCCTGGACACGTTCACACGACAAAGCCCTTTCTTTCGACTTAAAGGGCCCTTTACACCGGTTTCTTTACTCCACCTCCGACAAGGGGATTAGCGATAAACTCGGCCTTAGCGGGTCGGAATTGGGGTAGTGTGGACGGAATTCGACATTATTGGCCTCCGGGAGCTATCCCACAGTGCTTCATTGTGACCGCTCTGGACAGCACTCTCAACTCAGATGCACTGACCAGGTAGACAGGAAAAGCCCCGCGAACGTTTGAATTTCATTTCCTGTTTGCTCAGCGTGGAGAGCACAGGTGACCACGCAGAGCTCATCAGCACAGGTAACCATGATGGAGTCCCAGGATCGCAAAAGAGCTCCATCATGGACCGAACGGGAGGTACGGGATCTGTTCGCCATATGGGGAGACGAATCAGTGCTAGCTGAACTCCGTAGCAATAAACAAAATGGCAAAATATTAGAAAAGGTCTCCAAGGCCATGAAGGACAGAGGCCATAACAGGGACGCACAACAGTGCCACATGAAAATTAAGGAGCTAAGGCAAGCCTATCACAAAGCCAGAGAGGCAAACGGAAGGTCTGGGGCAGAGCCGCAAACATGCCGCTTCTACGCAGAGCTGCATGCCATGCTAGGGGGTGCAGCCACCACTACCCCAACCGTGTGCTATGACTCCTTCACTGGAGAAACACACAGGGAAGCGGGTTCGGGGTAAGACGAAGATGAGGATGAAGATAATGTAGATAGCTCACAGCAGCAAGGAAGCGGAGAAACCGGTTTCCCCAACAGCCAGAATATGTTTATCACCCTGGACCTGGAACCAGTAACCCCCGAACTCTCCCAAGGCATGCTCCCAGACCCTGAGGGTACACAGGGGACCTCTGGTGAGTGTACCTTTGTAAATATTACACATGTTTTAAAAGCAAGCGTGTTTAATGATTAATGATTAATTTGCCCTGGCAATCGTGGCCAGTACAGCTACTGGAAAAGTCTGTTAACGTGTATGGGGATGGAGCGGAAATCCTCCAGGGACATCTCCAGAAAGCTCTCCTTCATGTACTCCCAAAGCCTTTGCAAAAGGTTTCTGGGGAGGGCTGCCTTATCCCGTCCGCCATGGTAGGACACTTTACCACGCCAGGCCAGTAGCACGTAGTCTGGAATCATTGCATAACAAAACATGGCAGCGTATGGTCCCGTTGTTTGCTGGCATGCAGACAACATCCATTCCTTATCGCTCTTTGTTATCCTCAGGAGAGTGATATCATTCACGGTCACCTGGTTGAAATGGGGCGATTTTATTAAGGGGACATTCAGAGTTGCCCCTTCCTGCTCTGCTGAACAGAAATGTTCCCCGCTGTTAGCCACGCGGTGGGGGGGAGGGGTGAAGTGATCATCCCCAATAATTGGGTGGGGGGGAGGGGGGTTAGTTGGGTTTGTGCTGCATGTTAACCCGGAAACCGCAGCCCCTCCTTTTACACTGCAAACCCATTTTAAATGGCCAACCCAACTGGTGCTCGGTATGGGAAATGAGGGTGCTACTGTTTGAAACCATTCCCACATGTTAAGAAGGTTAAAAAAGCCAAAAGACTGTGGCTGACCATGGCTGCCTGCAAGCCGAAATCTGTTGCCTGGCACTGTGTGAGTGATCTCTCACACCAAACCGGCAGGCCCTCAATATAAGAGGAAAAATGCGACCTTGTAACTAAAGCACATGTGCTGTGTAATGTGAACAGCAAAATTTAACGTGAAAGAGTGTACCCATTGTTCTCTAAAATGTGTCTTTTTTAACCACCTCTCCCTTCTCCTCCACCAGCTGCAAATGTTTCTCCTTCACAGAGGCTAGTGAAGATTAGAAGGAGAAAATGGCAGACTTGGGATGATATGTTCACGGAGCTCCAGATGTCCTCCCATGCTGACAGAGCACAGCAGAATGCATGGAGGCAGTCAATGTCAGACTACAGAAAAGCACAGTATGAACGAGAGGACAGGTGGTGGGCTGAATTGCAGGATGAACAGAGCAAGTGGCGGGCTGAAGATGATAGGTGGCGTCAGCTTGCAGACAGAAGGCAAGAGTCGATGCTCCGGCTGCTGGAGCATCAAACTGATATGCTCCAGCGTATGGTTGAGCTGCAGGAAAGGCACCAGGAGCAGAGACCGCCGCTACAGCCCCTGTGTAACCAACAGCCCTCCTCCCCAAGTTCCATAGCCTCCTCACCCAGATGCCGAAGAACACGGTGGGGGGGCCTCCGGCCACCCAGTCACTCCACCCCAGATGATTGCCCGAGCATCAGAAGGCTGGCCTTCAATAAGAGTTAAAGTTTTAAACTGCAGTGTGTCCCTTTCCTTCCGTCCTCCCCCACCCATCCCGGGCTACCTTGGCAATTATCCCCCTAGTTGTGTGATGAATTAATAAAGAATGCATGAATGTGAAATAACAATGACTTTATTGCCTCTGCAAGTGGTGCTCGAAGGGGGGAGGGGAGGGTGGAGTGGTTGGTTTACAGGGAAGTAAAGTGAACTGGGGGGGGGGCGGAGGGTTCATGAAGGAGAAACAAACAGAAGTTTCACACCGTAGCCTGGCCAGTCACAAAACTCGTTTTCAAAGCTTCTCTGATGTGCACCACGCCCTGCTGTGCTCTTCTAACCGCCCTGGTGTCTGGCTGCGCGTAATCAGCGGCCAGGCGATTTCCCTCAACCTCCCACCCCGCCATAAATGTCTCCCCCTTACTCTCACAGATATTATCGAGCGCGCAGCAAGCAGCAATAACAATGGGGATATTCGTTTCGCTGAGGTCTGAGCGAGTCAGTAAGCTGCGCCAGTGCGCTTTTAAACGTCCAAATGCACATTCCACCACCATTCGACACTTGCTCAGCCTGTAGTTGAACAGGTCCTGACTACTGTCCAGGCTGCCTGTGTACGGCTTCATGAGCCATGGCATTAAGGGGTAGGCTGGGTCCCCAAGGATCACGATAGGCATTTCAACATCCTCAACGGTTATTTTCTGGTCCGGGAAGAAAGTCCTTTCCTCCAGCTTTCGAAACAGACCAGAGTGCTTGAAGACGCGAGCATCATGTACCTTTCCCGGCCATCCCACGTTGATGTTGGTGAAACGTCCCTTGTGATCCACCAGGGCTTGCAGCAGCATTGAAAAGTACCCCCTGCGGTTTATGTACTCGGTGGCTTGGTGCTCCGGTGACAAGATAGGGATATGGGTTCCGTCTATCGCACCACCACAGTTTGGGAATCACATTGCAGCAAAGCCATCCACTATGGCCTGCACGTTTCCCAGAGTCACTACCCTTGATATCACCAGGTCTTTCATTGCCCTGGCAACTTGGATCACAGCAGACCCCACAGTAGATTTGACCACTCCAAATTGATTCCCGACTGACCAGTAGCTGTCTAGTGTTGCAAGCTTCCACCGGGCTATCACCACTCGCTTCTCAACTGTGAGGGCTGCTCTCATCCTGGTATTCTGGCTCTTCAGGGCAGGGGAAAGCAAGTCACAAAGTTCCATGAAAGTGCCCTTACGCATGCGAAAGTTTCGCAGCCACTGGGAATCGTCCCACACCTGCAGCACGATGCGGTCCCACCAGTCTGTGCTTGTTTCCCGGGCCCAGAATCGGCGTTCCACGGCATGAACCTGCCCCAGTAACACCATGATTTCCACATTGCTGGGGCCTGTGCCTTGTGAGAGGTCTATGTCCATGTCAATTTCCTCATCACTCTCATCGCCACGCTGCAATCTCCTCCTCGGCTGGTCCTGGTTTTGCTTTGGCATGTCCTGGCTCTGCATTTACTCCAGGACAATGCGCGTGGTGTTCATAGTGCTCATAATTGCCGCGGTGATCTGAGTGGGCTCCATGATCCCAGTGCTAGCTATGGCATCTGGTCTGAAAAAAGGCGCGAAACTAGTATCTGACGGACGGAGGGAGGGAGGGAGGGAGGGAGGGGCGAGTGACGACATGGCGTTCAGGTACAGGGAATTAAAATCAACAAAGGTGGCTGTGCATCAGGGAGAAACACAAACAACTGTCACACAGAATGCCCCCCCCCCCCCAAAGATTGAACTCAAAACCCTGGGTTTAGCAGGCCATTGATTTTATGGAGGGAGGGGGAAGCAAATGAATACAGAACAAATCTATTTTTTACAACTTAAGTTGGCAGACGACGGTGCAGCATGACTGATAGCCCTCAGCATCTTCTGGGTGCTTGGCAGAAAATACTGGGCGCTTGGCAGAAAATAGCATACTACGACTGATAGCCATCATCGTCAAGACAGTTAGATAGGACTGAGCATGTCTGCCCAGGTGCCCATGATTGACAGCCACTGCAGTACGACGACGATGGCTACCAGTCGTAATATACCATCTTCTACCAAAAGGCAAGGGGCTGCTGCTGTGTGCAATGCAGCCCCATGTCTGCCAGCCCCACGTCTGCCAGCACCCAGATCGCCAATGAAGGCTACCAGTCATACTGCACCGTCTACTGCCAAAAGGCAATTAGCTGCTGCTGTGTAGCAATGCAGTACCACGTCTGCCGGCACCCAGAGGACATCTGGTGACGGTGAGCTGAGCTGAGCTGATCGGGCTCCATGCTTGCTGTGGTATGTTGTCTGCACAGGTAAACCAGGTAAAAAGGTGCGAATTGATTGTCTGCCGTTGCTCTGACGGAGGGGGAGGTGCCTGACGACATGTACCCAGAACCCCCCGCGACACTGTTTTGCATCATTCAGGCATTGGGATCTCAACCCAGAATTCCAATGGGCGGCAGAGACTACGAGAACTGTGGGATAGCTACCCACAGTGCAACGCTCCGGAAGTCGACGTTAGCCTCGGTACTGTGGACGCAGTCCGCCGACTTAATGCACTTAGAGCATTTTATGTGGGGACACACACAATCGGCTGTATACAACCGACTTCTATAAAACCAGCTTCTATAAATTCGACCTAATTTCGTAGTGTAGACATACCCTAACACTCAGATTCCCAACTCCCAATGGGGTCCAAACCCCAAATACATCCATTCTGCCCTGTATAAAGCTTATACGGGGTAAACTCATAAATTGTTCACCCTCTATAACACTGATAGAGAGATATGCACAGCTGTTTGCCCCCCTCCCCCCAGGTATTAAAACATACTCTAGGTTAATTAATAAGTAAAATGTGATTTTATTAAATACAAAAAGTAGGATTTAAGTGGTTCCAAGTGATAACAGACAGAACAAAGTGAATTATCATGCAAAATAAAATAAAACACGGAAGTCTATGCCTAATACAGTAAGAAGCTGAATATAGATAAAATCTCACCCTCAGAGATGTTCCAATAAGCCTCTTTTACAGACTAGCCTCCTTCTAGTCTGGGTCCAGCAATCACTCACACCTCCTGTAGTTACTGTCCTTTGTCCCAATTTTTCTCGGGTATCCTTGGGGGTGGAGAGGCTATCTCTTGAGCCAGCTGAAGACAAAATGGAGGGGTCTCCCAAGGCATTATATAGTTTCTCCTTGTGGGTCTAAACCCCTCCCTCCACCTGTGCTGAATCCCAGCTACAAAATGGAGTTTTGGAGTCACATGGGCAAGTCACATGTCCATGCATGACTCAAAACTTTACAGGCCAAGCCACATAGCCAGGAAAGCTCAGATGTGGATTGGCGTCTATCAAGGTGTAATGTCAGTTTAAGTGTTTCTTGATTGGGCACTTAAGTTGCACATTCCTCTCTATAGAAGTTGACCAAATGCCTTACTAAGATTACTTAAAATCAAACAAGTACACAGCCAATATTCATAATTTCAAATACAAAAATGATACATGCATACAAATAGGATGAATATATTCAGTAGATCATAAGCTTTATAGAGATCTGTTACATGGCATATGTAGCATAAACCATATTCCAGTTATGTCATATATACATACATAAGCATATCTCCTTAAAGCCTTATGGGGTGCAACGTCACAGGATGGATGGGCTTTTCCACCATAGGGATAACACTCACAACATTGACTCACCCTCCTGCCTTAGTAAGCCCAACCTAACCTGAAACAATTACCCAGAATTAAATCAACATCAACAAACAAATGTAACTAAACATATAAGATCTGAACAATTAAAAAGAAAGAAAGAAAGAAAAATGTAGGACTGAAAGGGACCTCGAGAGGTCATCTAGTCCAGTCCCCTGCACTCATGGCCGGACTAAGTACTATCTAGACCACCCCTGACAGGTGTTTTCTAACCTGCTCTTAAAAATTTCCAGTGATGGTGTGATAAATGAAGGGGGGGGGGGTTAGCTCCATTTTATGGACACCCAACCAGCCAGTCAGCTATAAAATCACCCTTAGTAGTTGTTCTCTACATGCTTTACCTGTAAAGGGTTAAAAAGTCTCCTTGCATAGGTAAAAGGAAGGGAGTGGGCACCTGACCAAAAGAGCCAATGGGAAGGCTAGAACTTTTTTAAAATTGGGAAAAAAACTTCCCCTTTGTCCGTTGTTGTTCTGAGGGAGAAGCACAAACAGGGCTGGAACTATGCTGTAAAAAGCTTGAGTCCAGGTATGAAAAATCATCTGAATCATACCTAGAAACTACTCACTTGAAACCCCCAGATATGTAAGTAGATCAGGAAATGTCTAGGAAGACGTGATTGGGTTAATTTATTTTTATTTCTTTATGGCTTGTGGACTCCGCTGTGCTAACCCCAAATGCTTTTGTTTTGCTTGTAACCTTTAAGCTGGACTTCAAGAAGGTTATTCTTGTAAGTGGGTTATTTAAATCTAGCAATAGCCTGAGTTTTAAAATGTATTTTCTTTCTTTTTGCTTTTAATAACATTTACCCTTTTTAAGAACAGAATCGGATTTTGTGTCCTAAGAGGTTTGTGCACATGTTGTTTAATTAGCTGGTGGTAACAGCTGGTTTCCTTTGTTTCCTTTCTCAGCTCTTCCCCGGGGTGGGGGGAGAAAGGGCTTGAGGATACCCCACAGGAAGGAATTCCCAAGTGCGCCTTCCTGGGCTCTCAAAGGGGTTTTTGCACTTGGGTGATGGCAGCATCTACCCATCTAAGGTCAGAGAAAAGTTGTAACCTTGGGAGTTTAATCCAGTCTGGAGTGGCCAGTATTAATTTTAAAAATCCTTGCGGGCCCCACCTTCTGCGCTCAAAGTGCCAAAGTGGGGAATCAGCCTTAACAGATGGAGAGTCCACAACCTCCCTAGGCAATTTATTCCAGTGCTTAACCACCCTGACAGTTAGGAATTTTTTCCTAATGTCCAACCTAAATCTCCCTTGCTTCAATTTAAGCCCATTGCTTCCTGTCCTCAGCGGTATAGGAGAACAATTTATCACCCTCCTATTCATAATAATCTTTTAGGTAT
>NW_020664548.1:0-36172 GCF_002925995.2 Terrapene triunguis
AAACTGGACTAATTTGCTTTCATTTTATGGATTACTACTTGTTTCAGGGACTTGCTCCCTCCCCCACCACCTTCTTGCCACTTAGAGGGGGATCATTTGGGAGGCTTTATTCTTCCGAATAATGAAAAGAAGCGACTGGTGGGCAGAGATCTTCGCATCATGCCTCTCCCCCCCCCCCCCCCCCCCCCCCGCGAGATTCACCCCCCCCCAGCAAAGAACGGGGGTGGGGGGAGAAGAAAGGAAGCCAGGGCCCTGTCCTCAAATGAGCAACCTGTTGGGTCCCATGGCTGCCAATGCTGCTGCCTTCGGAAAAGTGGGAGCGCCAACAATACATTATTTGTTGCTGGTGGGGGGATTTTAAGCCACCATCTGGCTCCTGCTAGCTTCGAAGCTCAGTTAGGAATAGAAAAAAGAAAAAGGTTCAGGAATCTAGGGAGAGAAATGCCTTCCCCTTCCTTTTGCCGACGTAGAAGAAGCCCGAGACAGGCGTCTCTCCCTGGACTTGGCCTGGACGGCTGCTAGAGTTTTATGGTGGAGGCAGGATTATGTGAGATAACTGGAGGGGAAGGGGGCCTTATCCCAGCAAGCAGGCGTCGCAGGCCCTAGCTTTGAAACCAAGACACCAGGATGGAGACGGGCCCCCCCGATGAAACAGGAGCCTGGCGAAAGGCCGCTGTTGGGCTGGGCTGGGCCGGGACCAACGCTTGGGACCGTCCCAGCATGTTTGCCATGGGTTCTTAAAAACTCCACCCTCCTCTCCTGCCCCTCAGCATCCTTGGGTCTCCTCTCATGCGCCCGCCACCTCCCACGCACTCCTCCAGCCCCTCTCCCTTCCCTCTGCTCCCATCCCCAGGAGCCGGGTCCAGAGGAGGCGGCGGCTCCACTGACACTTGACAAGAAACTGTTCTGCCTGGTATTTCTCGCCACAAGTCAGCCCACCCGCTGGGGAGGCCTGGTGGGCCTCTCCTGCAGGCCGATGCCTACGTTAACTCTTTCAAAGCCCCGGGACAAACACCGCCCAGCACAGGGCACTCAGGTGGGTGGGAGAAAGGCCATGCTAAGGCCTGAAACCCGCTGCGAGGTAAAGGGCCCAGGACCTTTTGCGGTGTGTAGCAGCAGAGCTGCATTCCACTCGGCCTGCCTCAGCAGGGGCAGGTTCGTAGAATAAGAGGGCATAGGAGTGGGATTGTCAAGCTCTGTCCAGCCAGACATTGCCATTCCACCACTAGGAGATGGAGAGAGGTCATGTCACTGGGGAGATGTGCTGCTTTCACCGGCCCTGGAAAAACTCTCCAGCAGGAGCCAGTCGAATTTACACAGCTGATGGCCGCTTGTTGCCACCACTTTTAGGTTGCCCAAAGCCAGCGTGTCCATCTCTCCAAAGACACGGTCTAGCCACCAGGCACTCCTTTCCGCCAACATTGCTGCATTCCCCGAGCAGGAACATTCATGGAACCCAAGGAACGTTTGCCGAGAGCCAATGACCAACTTGTAAAAAAATAAAAAAGAAACAGGAGCGTTCGTGCTAGAAACCCGACCCCACGAGCAGCTCTAATCCAATCAGGGAGCAGAGACAATACCACGTGACTCTCCGAGTCCAATTGAAACCCACCGACAGAGCTTGAATTTCAACATACTTGCAAACAAGCCACAGGCTAAGAATGATTTGCGGAAATTCACTGGGCAAATGGATTCTGAATAATGAGTATGTCTGAGCAAAGTCACCCTGCGCTTGCTGACGACTCGCAGGCAGAAAAACTAAATGAGGGCCATGAGATAAAATGCCTAGACAGACAGAATTTGAATACACTCTTTGCTCAGCTCCAAACACGCTTGTACAAGCTTGGCCTAGATTCTTGTGGGGTTCTGTGCTCAACACTCCATCTGACTGAGCATCACTTGTGCATTACGGTAGCACCCCATGATCAGGACCCCATGGTTCATAAGCATAATCCCACTCCAGTGCCTTCGTCACAAGGCCACATCTCCTTTTATATTCCTAGAAGGTTCTGCAGCATGAAGTCACAACCCCCCCACCAACCAGCCAGCCAGGATGGGGAGCCAAAACAGTGTTCCGATTGGGGAGGGCAGTTAGAGAATTCTAGCCCTGCATGACTTCCCACCGGTTTTGGAGTTGGACAGGGGCATGGGGTTGGAAGGATGGGCATGAGAAAGGGGTATGCATTCAATCAGGGTTGGTCCCCTGGATGGTGGGCTGGGTGTGTGCAGTGCTAGAGCTTTCTGTATTGATTAACCTCAGTGCAATTAAATCCCACTAGATAAATCTAGTTATTCTGCAAGCGACCTGAGTGGTGTTGAAATTCGTTATTTCAACACTCTCTGCAATAAGGGAGCAGCTCATCTCGTCCCGAACTGCCTGTGCCTTGGTGATCCATGCTACGGACTCTACTTCTTAACAATTTTTAAGAACCTGGCCTCTCCCTCTGCCTGTTTGAACGGAGGTGCTGGGGCCTGAACAAAAACACACGCGGAGAACGTGGGGATGGAATTTCCTCACGTGTGCTTAAGTTGCTTTGTTCCCCGGGGCACGCGTGAGTCGTAACACATGCAAACAGGTCCTGAAACCCAGTACACCCTTGATTCTATGTACTATATACATGGCCACTTTACCCATCCAAACCTCTCTGCCTCACGCACAGAATCCATTCCCCATGCCTCCTACATAACATCCATATACACATGCATTTACTGTGTAAATCCAGCCCACTCACAGTCATTATTGAGAACCAGGGCTAAATCTCATTCTAAATGACCCCAGTGTAAGTCTAGAGTAACACAGCTGATTTCAATAGCGCGAGAATAGAATCTGGTCCACTAATGTACTTCCCCTACCTACACAAGTACTAATGTACTTCCCCTACATAATGCACACCAGCCCCTCACATTCTTATATTCACATAGAGAAGGAGAGAATATGGAACTTTCCCTCGCCCTTGGAGCTCCAGGGTTCCTTTCAACCGATGGGTCAACAGCCTTATCCCTACTATACTGCCTGGCAAAGCAAGCTGAAAGGACTCGCCAAAACTCTCGCATCAGTTTAGGCAGAGTGAGGGGCAGAACCCAGGTCCCGACTCAAAGTCCAGCAATTTAATCACCAGAGAATGCCAACTCTCTACCCAGCTGAGGTCACATGAGTGAGGTTTGCCAGGGAGGCAGAATAAACAGCTTTCACGTTACCTCCAAAACAGGCCCCCCAATGGCATTTTTCCCCAACTACCTTTAAAAAAAAAAAAAAAAAAAAAAAAAGGCCCTCATGTGTTTTCACAGCTGCCTATGTTTTTCAAAGTCCTCTTATTAGAAGAAAAAAGTTGCATTATTCCACTCTTCACTATGACAAACACACAGAGGATCCATACAACTGGAACCAGAGCTCTCGGCTTCAGCACAAACCGGCAGAGCAGCAAAATTTTCCTTCCACTTTGCAAACCCCCTCCTTGAAAATCAATTTAAAAAAAAAAACGGCTACTGCTCCTCTGGACCCAGAAACTGCGACCTACCAGAAGGGTTTCCGTTGGAGAGCGGAGAGAAAGGATCTCGGTCTGCCAACTTGCCAGGGCACGAAACATGGGAGGCACTTGCAGCCGAGGGTAAACACGGATACCAGTTTCCGTTAAGAAGGCGGATAAACTCACAGCCTGGCAAAAGCAGATTTTAGGCACAATTTTAAGAAGTCAGACCCACTGTGCAGGCCGCCTAATGAACACGGGGCTCGACGGTTTCTCTATCTACATAAGAGCACAGCTACGTGGTACCTATGTCCCAGTGCAATACTTTTCGTGCAATCCTTTAACAACTGCCATCCTATCCCTAGATACAATCTCTCTTCAACCAGGGAAGCAAGAACTTTACAAAACAAAATTGGGGGAGGGGGAGATGAACTGTGCCCTATATTCCATCTCATTCCAGATCTCAGATGAAATTATCTTTTTCTCCACCATTGTATCATCTCCCTCCCCGCTGTTGCTGTCTGACTCATTAGAGCATAGGGGTGGGGACAGGGAGGAAGAAGTGTGGATTATTAGAAAGATGCTGCACCCTATGAAATTATGCTGGGTCAGTAGCACCAGGAGCTTGATCCCCTGAAGTGGCTTCATTCAGAAGGGGAAAGGAGATGTAACAAAACCAGACTCACTGCCGTCCCCCCTGCATTTTACATCATCACCTCTTCTTTTCAGTTAAAAAAAAAAAATACAAACAAGTTTTTAGAATCAACAACTCTTTGCATTCCCCTACCTCCTTTCCTCTTCTGGAGTGTAAATTTCACTCTAAGAAAAAGATACAGACAGGATTTTTCCCAACCCGAAAAACAAGCCACTCCCCAAACCTTTTCTCCCCGCTTCTATAAAATAAAAGTTCCATCTCCAGTGAGCAAAGAGGGTTGCTTATGGTGCCCCAAAAGAACCAGCACCCTGGTGGGTAAGCTTGTTCTAAAGAGTGAACGAAATGACCTGATGTAGGATGGAGAGTAAGAGGGAAAAAAAATAAAAATGAATAGATATAGGAGAATGTCACTGAAAATGACAACGAATTTTGCGAGGTTGCTGTCATCTCAAATATTTTTAAGAGGCCTTTGCAAGCACACAGTTCACCCTTGTGTGGTTTTGGGTGAGTTTGGGTGGTTTTTTAAGTCACATACACCAGCATTCTCTCTCTTCTGCAGTGGCTGTATGCATTTCCCTGCTCTGAGTGTATCTACAGAGTCCCACACCCCTCCTCCGGGTACCACTGAACTCCTCTTCCCTTTGAACACACAGCTCTGGAGGTATGTATTTAACCTCCCACGTGGCCAGTTCTCTGGGGCGTGAGGGAAAGGTGGCATCCTGTTCTGTTTAACAATGCCATGGTGCCAAACGGAGAGAGATTAAAAAATCAAAGAGAACAGGAGTGGAATTTCCAAGTTATCGCTTTAAGAAGTAGCAGGTGATAGAGACAGACTGTTAACATGGCTTAAGGACACTTGGGGTGTAGCAAATTAGTGAGGGGAGAGGGACTAAAATACAGGGTCACCCAAAGGGAACAGATAAGAGTAGGGTGACCAGACAGCAAGTGTGAAAAATCGGGACGGGGGTGGAGGGTAATAGGTGCCTATATAAGAAAAAAAGACCCCAAAATTGGGACTGTCCCTATAAAAACGGGACATCTGGTCACCCTAGATAAGAGTTCCTTCTGAACTGAAGGCCAAAGCGCAAGCAGAGGCAAAGGCTGGTCTCCTATCCGACTCCAATTCCCTGAAGCACCAGCACCAGGTACATACATGGCAGTAAGTCGCCTTGTTAACACAGGGCAAGAAACCTAGGCTGGCACGAAGCCCTCGCCTAACCCTGCTGCAAAGGGCATATTCATTAGCTACCCGCCCTCTCCAACACACCTGCCAGCTAGAAATAGGGGCTGTGGGGCAGGGAGAGAACGACAGAAACATCTTAAAACTCCACCGAAATACAGATAGAGGGTAGGGCTGGGGGGAATGGTCACTGTTTGAGCTGAAAATAAATAAGAGACTTTTCCTAAACACACGGGATCCAGGCTACGAAATTTTGCTCCCTGTCGGAAAACAAGACCGGAAAAAAAAAAAATGAACGCAGAAGAAGGGGGGAAAGCTACAGACACGCATTATCCCTCCTTTCTATAGGAGGGAGACTCCCGCTCCACAGTGCTCGCCCCCCCACCTTGTTGCTACAAAGGGAAAATCTTTGCTGTACCTCTTCCCCCCCCTGATTCCCCCCTTGCTCCCCCTCCCACCCCCCCACAAAAAAAAAAAAAAAAAAAAACCCCCCCCCCCCCCCCCCCCCAAAAAAGACTCAAAGCCAGCCCCCTAGCGAGACACAAACCTTATCAGATTCAAAGCATCCCCTCTCCACCATGAGAAAAGAAAAGCTCTTAGGGTTCTCTGGGCAAGAACTTCACAACCGAGTGCACTTGGATTCCAGCTTGGTTATTAGAAAAGAAAGCCAGAAAGCGCCTGAAGTGGATATTTTAGTGTCACTTGATTTTATAGATCACGTTGATTTTTAAATAAACTCTGCCCTTTCTTTCAGAAGGGAGAATCTGAATTAGAAATTCACCAGATTCCTCTGGTGTTGCGTCGCTGGATTTTTAAATTTTTTTTTAATTGTTCATTTTAATTCCCCATGAAAATCAAGAAGTTGAATAGATTTTATTTTAAAATCCTCTGCTCCAGGTAAATCCACTCAGGAATAATATAATAATAAAAAAAATCTACTCGGCCCAAACATTTTTCCTTAGCATCTCACTTTCTTTTCCCCTCCCCAGACGCAACAAACAACTTTTCTGCTTAGATTCACTGAGCCACGACATTCCGAATAGTAGATGTATTGTGCATACTCCTTTTTATTGCTTTTGCTGAAGCCATCGGCTTGGGGACCAGCAGAAGGAATTGCTAGCTTCCTTTACAAGTGCACACGCAACCGGGCTGGGAGAGATCAGACCACTGGGTGCATCTCGCTGCAAACGGAACATTTTCACTCAACACCAGCAGCAGAATCTTGGAAAGCACAGAGATGCATCCCATCACCCCCCATCTAGACACTTAACAGAGTAGACAGGTTGGATGGAGTTTGAGTGCATTTTTGATATTCCATGATGATCAGATTATTTTCCCCCCAGCCAAGACTAGTCAAACTTTCTCTTCTGAAATGGGGCCCATATGATAGAAGTGGTTTTGCTTTTAGTATCCTCATAGGTTCAAAGCATAAAACAAATTATTTGCATCAGGTTTTAACCAGAGGGTTTCTCTTCTCCACTTTAGAATCCCACTTTCAACACAGAAGCAAAGATAGAAGGGGAAAACGATTTTTTAAATAAAAAAAATAGCAACTCAAGAATATTAGCCCAAACACTTCAAAATACAGGGAATGTGGGGGCTTAGAAAGTCTTCTCTTTCAAGCCCCGCTCCACAAGGAGTAAAGAATAAAGCCTGGAATTAGAACCATCTGACTGCTTCGCAGAACTGACAAATGCTCCCCGACTCAGTCAGCACATAAAATTGTAGTCCTTACGTTTACTGTATTCCATCCTGAGCTCTCAAAGGTTTTGATTTAGGGGGAAAAAATGGGGGCCACATTTGACAAATAATTTTTGCATCTGCATAAGCAAGCCTGATTTTAAAAACAGACTTTCCTCAAAATAAATCAAAAGGTGAGTTTGATTTCATTAAAATCTGAGATTTACTTATGTTTAGTCAACAATATCAGTATAGCATGAAACACACTCACAAATACACAACTGCCAGGCTCACACTGTCTGTCTAAGACGTGTATTGATTTGACACCAAACTGCCTGTTCTCCAGCATAACACACTTCTTGTGTAAATTTTTAAACTCACAGGAAGAATTTTCACTCGCTAGAAAAATCCTACTTCTACTTTAGGTTAAAAACACAACCTTTTAATAGAGAAACTAACAACATTTTTATTGTATACCCCACAGCCTTTCCAAAAGCATTGTAAAGTGAGGTCTTAATCTGACGTTAAGTTGGTTCTGACTGTGGTAAATGACAAATGTATGTACATTTTAGTCTCCAAAGCAAAACTCATGTGGCTGATTAGTTACTTCAAGCCGGCAACAGATCCTGGATAGGAATCTGTGCTGAAATTCCTCTCTAATTCCTTAGCACTATATTAGGAATAGAGAAATCACAGTGTGTTTTCTCTAAATATATGTGCTTTTTTAACATTGCTCTGAGTAACAATGCAAACTAAGTTTAGTTTTTAGATACTCATGAATTATTCCTGTTCTCCCCTATTAACATTTTTATTTGAATTAAAAAAGGAGGGAGAGGGGGAGAAAAAAGAATGAAACATTTTTCTTTAAAAAAAAAAAAAAAGCCATTTCCAAACGGAAAGGTTAACTGAAATTACACTCCACTTGTTCTCCTCCATACACACCTTAGAAATGTGCTTGCCAACTCAAAACAGTTTCCTATCCCCCAAAGAAATATTCAGAGTAATCTGCTGCTAACAAACCACTTACTAAACTTTTTTGGGGTGGGGGAAGGCGGGGGAGGAGATACAGAGGGCAGACAGAAGCCCGAGACGGGGAAGACAATTTTGAAGGAAGCAAAAAATCATTAATTTTGCCAAGGTTTGCACTGGGAATTTGCTTCAAATGAAGCTATTCGCTCTGTTGGGGATCCGATGAAAGCAACTGATCAGAATTGTCCTCACATCCCTCACCAACTAGCCATCAGTGTTAAAACAAGTTCTGCCTGGGATTTCTGAACTCCCTGAAGACTACTACTTAATAATAAACTCTTTCCAAATGATTGTTATTAGCGATGGTTTACAGCGGTTCTGCTAGACAGTGAACCTGATCAACCCTCATACAGACTACCATGCATTGTATGAAAGTTTTAGGGATTCCTCCCCGCCCCAAAAGCCTTCATCACACTTTTAAAAGAAAGAAATATAGAAAGGCTCACAAACTGTGCCATTAGGGGACAGATGTGCACAAGCAAATCACAATGTGGAATTTCACTGTAGAGCTGGCTGAGTTAGAATCCTTGCCCTGTAAGTTTTAATAATCAATATCAATCATATTTTGTTTTTAGTCTTATTTTTGCCTGCTCTCTATTTATTAGATAAATAAATATTTTAAATACTTTAATTTTAATCTCACACCAATCAGGGTATTCATGGATGGAACAATTTCTCTGCGGGTTGTTTAAGGTTTGTTGGGGTTCAGTTTGCTTCTTCAGGGAATTTGCAGAGATTTTAAAACTTGTTTTGTTTTGATTTGATTCAATATTTCTAAACAGGGGAAAGTTTACTTTGTTGGCACATCACACAGCCCAGATCAGCAGGTTTTATGTTGAAATTATTTTTTAAACACTCAGCAATAGACAACATTAAAATAAAACGGCCTATGGGGGAAATAAAGAGACAGGTAGCAACAAAGGAAGACCAAATGCAACATGTCCCCGCAAAGGATACTGAACTACAATAGCTATTTAGGTTATTCTGCATTACTTCCCCTAGCAGAAAGACGGCTAATTGAAACACCTATTTCTCAAGGTTAAATTTTAAAAAAACATTAATTAATTAAGGAAAGTGAAAGCAATTTCTTAATTGCTAAAGATGTTCCCCCACTCCCTTGGCAAGCATTAAAAATAACAGAGCAAAGCAGGTTCTGGGACTGAAGAGAAAGAAAAAAATATTGTCAGCAAAACTTTCCTTGGAGTCTAGAATCCAACAGGAAAGACACTGCCAGAGAGCAGGTTTTCTTGTTGGAAGTTTCCTGTTCATCTCCACAGGCCTCCCAGGGAAAGTCGCTTTGTGGGGTTGAGAGAGAGGTAGGCAGAAATACAGCTGTCCCCACATTATGTGCCCCCCCCCACACACTTTCTACTAAGAGCCCCATAAATGTGAATAACTTTGAATCTGTCCATCCTGTCAATCAGAGCAAATTGTGAGATTCACAGCCCCCCAATGCCCATGCCACACACCCAGGGCTGATTGATCGACACAACCCCCAGGAGCAGTCTCTTCTAACCCCCCTCCAGGCACCCAAAAGAAATAAACACACACAAAATAAGGCAAATCAATACTGTATTCTCCAACTCTCCCTCCCCCCCCCTTCCAGGCATGTACAGGCTTTCCCAGTTCCCCCACCTCTGGATTTCATTCCCTTCTCCCCCAATATAAACAATTCATACACACACACCCCAAAAAAATCCTCTGTTCCCCAAATCTCTGGCATTTCACGCCACTTCCATGCAAAGTTTCAGCTGAAAAGTTGCTTCTCCCAGAGCCTTCTCTTTGTCTGAAAGCTCTTCGATGCAACTTGCGATCCCTGGGACCAAACACGCCAAGCGATCGATAGGGGTGCCGGGGGAGGGGGTGTGGGAAACTGGCTACAAGTCCCTTAACCTCGACCCCCTTCTTTCCCCCTCCCCAAAGGGAAACTAAGAACAGACCCCTAAAAGTCCTGCGGGTGGCGAAGCCAAACTGAATGCAAGGCGATTCCTGGGGCTTGCTACTCCAGAGACAGTTCAGACGAGCAGGTTGCCCAATTCGAAACAACAAAGCGAGGGGGGGAAATATTTTTTTAAAGTCTTTGCAATTCCCCCCCTTTACAAAAAGGGAACTGGGGCACCCACCAAGCGAGCAGCTCTCTCCACCCCCCACCTGTTTTTTTTTTGTTTGTTTTAAACCCGGCCTCTGCAAAGAAGAAAGGAGGAAAGAAAGAAAACAGCTGTTCAGCCTGTTTAGCAACTTTCTGGGGTTAGTGGCTGAAAATACTGAAAGGGGGCAGGGAATCCGAGTCACGGTGTAAACAGGCTGCCTCTGCAAGTGTGCCCGGGGGGACCTGGGGACTGAAACTCACCCACATGGAGAGTTCAATCAACGTAAAGCGACACACAAATTAAACACAACAACAACCGCCGCCACACACACAAACCCACCAACCTGTTTGGCTCGACAGCGTCTGGAATCAAGGCTCAACTTCAACCCCCCGCTTGGGGCATGGGTAGCGGCTGCTTCTCCTGGGCCAGATCTCCGCTGGGGGTGGGGGGTGGTGAGAAACTTCTCCAGTTCCGGGGCGGGGGGTCCCCAAAGTTCGCCGTCTCGGGGAGAGCCACTAGACCCGGTCATGCATGAGCGCACTGCCCGGGCTTGCTGCCTGCTCCCCCTTTGCTGGGTGATTCTTGGGGGTCTCCCTCTGCTTTCCTCCCCCCACCCCTGCTCCTCTTCTTCCTCTGCTCAGGGTAGGGTGGGGGGGTCAGGGTGCGCCCTCCTCTCTCTCTGTCCCATTCACATGGGGAGAGCGGGCTCTAATCAGTGGGGCTGTGTCTGCACTGGAGATGTGACTTGAGATCTGGGAGGGGAGGGCTGGAAGAGAGAGAGAGAGTTACTTCCACTTCTACCATAATCCATCTAAAGCAGGTGCAGCTCATTTCCAACCCCACAGCTCCTGGAGGAGGGAAGAGGAAGGCGCCACATGGGGATGAAGAGGTGATGGGGAGGCTTTTGAAATTAAAGGAAAGGAAACTGATCTCTTCTTTTTATGTGTGAGGGATCCGGCAGGTTGGATCATGCTGAATAGGGACAGCATCTGAATAAATTTGAAGGGGTCAGGCTGCACGGTGGTTTCATTTCTCTCCCCGGCTGGTCCATTATTATTATTGTTTTATTAATAATAATTATTTCTCTTGAGGTTGCACCTAGACGGATATCTGCGCCATGCTGTGCTAAGCCCTGCACAAACCTGCATGGGAACACGCAGTTCCTGTCTCCCAGAGATTATCACCAAAATAGACAAAGGATGAGAGAAAGGAAGGATTATTATCCCCATTTTACAGAGGGGGAAAACTGAGGCACAAAGTGATTGCCCAGTGTCCTACAGGGAGTCTGTGGCAGAACCAGGAACTGAACCCAGATCTCTTAGACACATACACATAGCAAGAGACAGTCCCTGTCCCAAGAGTTTACAATCTAAATGGGCAAGACGGACAAAGGTTGAGAGAAAGGATTATCATCCCCATTTTATAGACAGGGAAAGTAAGGTCCAGAGGCCCAGATCCATAAAGGTATTTAGGCTCCTAACTTCCATTGATTTCAATGGAAGCTAGAGACCTTAATACCCTTTGTGGATCTGGCCCTGTGATGCCATCTTGGGGGCCCCCGAACTCTAAATTACCTTATTACCCCCCCATCTCAGGAAGAGAGAGATTTCCTGGTGCTAAACTTTGAGTCAGCTCCCTGACACTCCAGTCTGTTAGCCAGCCCAACAAAGTCCTCAGGACTCTGCCAGTCCTTTCCTTGGCTTGCAGGGAATCCTTGATGCCCACAGTTCCTGAACCCCCTAGGAGAGCGTTCCTCTGTAGTATCCAGCCCCTGACACTGGACACTCACAGCAGTTACCAAGTCTGCTGTCACACCAGTCTGCTGGCCCAGCGGTGGATGCACACCTCCCTTTAATGTAACAGCACTGAGATGGATTTATAATAAAACAAGCATACATTTATCAATAGCTAACAGAGCTTTAAGTGATACTACGCAGAGATAATAAAACAGAAAATGGTCACAAATAAAACAAAAGTATAATCACGCTTTCTAGCAACTAAAACCGAACTCAGCAGGTTACAAACCTGGTCTACCATAAATTTCTTACCTAAACCAACCTTTTAGCATCAGCCACCCACATGTTCAGGGACACACAGAGGGTTGGCCTTTCTTTCCCCCCCAGTGATGTATCACAAAGGGGTGTTCTCCCCTTTTCTGACCCAGTAAACCTTTGAGGGGTGTTCTTTTAAAGTGTATCCCCAGATCAAGTTTTTCTCCCCTGCTGTTTGTGCTTCAGGAAGTTGATGGCCAGGCTGATAACTTGCTCTTCTGTTGACTTAAAATGCAAACGAATTGTCCTTTGTGCTGGTTTCACAATATTTGATCAACAACTGGTTCCAAGGCAGACAGGTAAAGCAACATGCCTTTGTCTAGGACAAACTTGTTTATCAACCCAGCCTCCAAAGCATATTTGAGGAATACATTACCAGCACACGTAGGTACCGCTTTACACACCAGCCAGCCATACATCATGCAGTGATATTAATGATATCAGCTTTCATTTGATACTTCACATGACACTCTATACCGATAAATACCGTGGCAGCACCGTGTTAGGTGTAGTGAGTTTGTCAGGCTTGATAAGAGTTGCTGTTACATGGCAGCGAACCGTTTGTCAGTGGCCATTAAGGGCCAGAGATATAAAAAGTGAGAACTGGTTACTCTATCAAACTATTGCTCCTTGTACCCAAATTCTCCCCTCTCCAAGCCTGCTCTTTATTATCCCTGCAGCCAATCTATTTCCCCACCTCCAGCATTCATCAGCATTATCCCTGAATCTCCTTTATCCCCCACACAGGGGAAAGGAAGGAGAGAGAAGAGAATCTCCGGGGAGAGGAACAAATATCCAGCCACCAGCTGATCCATTGAACAGAAAGCCAGGCTGAATGCCCCATTGGCTGTATTCGCAGTGCTGGGGCTCATGGGGTGGTGGGGGGCTCCGTGGAGCTGGTGAGAAATATTTCATCAAAACATTTTTCAATAAAAAAAATGCCATTTGCGTCAAATCAAAATTTTTAGAAAAATGTGTCAATTTCCACAACATTTTGTTTTGAAAAAAAAAAAACCCCACAAGCAAAGCACTTTGATAACGTCCCTTTTCGGAACCACATGTGCCGATTTGTTCCATTTGAAACAACTCTCTGACATGAAATTGATTGGTTTTTTTTGTAATAAGACAGACATCTGAAAACATTTTCAAAGGTCAAAACTGGAATGCACTGGTTTGGTCTCATCTAAAATGAAACCGTTCGATCGACCTGAAACAAATTTTGTCAGAATTTCATTTCACAGGAAAATTCATTTTTTTTTTTGCTGTTTTCAGTCTGGTTTAGAGTGGAACATTTTTCAAAATTGCAGATTTTCCTGCGAATCAGAAAATCCAGTTGCCACACAGCTGTAGGTGTCAGTTCTGCCCTCCTTTAGGTTCCTGGTAGGGCATTTGTTTTGTCCCAATCCTCTTCCATTACAATGAGTGGGAAAAGGGCACCGCCCCAGTTGTAAGAGCTGTGAGGGACCATCAGCATCTGCGCTATGGCGCGTGGGTGTTGCAGAGACAGAGAGAATCATAGGCTAGTGGCCTGTACCACAGGAGTGGGAATCAGCCCCTTCTGAGATCCTTTAGACTCCCGAATCAGGGCCAGATTTAGCTTAATATCCATCACGGACCCACTTCTGAAAATCTGGCCCCAATTGCGGGTGATGGGCCTTTTTGAAAATGTAGCGCTGAGGGCCCGACTTTTGGAAGCGCTGGGCACCTGTGGGTCCAGATGAAGGCTGATGGTAGGACCAGAATTATATTTTGGCTCTGGACCTCTTTGGGTCAAAAAATAGCCTTTTATTCAAAACAGAAACTTTCTGCAAAAAAGTGTTGATATCCAAATTTCCCATTTTTTATACATTTTCCATGCTCGGAAATAGGAATTGCCAGACTGGATCAGAACCAAGGTCAACCTATCCCAGTCTTCGCTCTCCAACTTCAGACAAAGGGGTAATCGCCCTACAATGGCAAATGTAAAAGAATCTGCCTTCCCCCTGCCCTCCCAGTTAGGGCTCACCCTGAGCTCTGTCAGACATTGGTTTACATTGTTTTATGATGCATTTCAGTCAAAAGCTTTAGTTTATCACAAACCATGTTTTCTTACTGAGAACCGGACTTTCAGTAAACAAAACATTTCCAAGGTCATTTCAATAAATAAAACCAGTAACAAATATAATAAAAAATGGAAAATCAGCCCATTTTGAGACAGCTTGGAAACTGGGAAACATTTCCCAGAATCCTTTTCCCCAGCACCAACTCTGGGTACTCAGTGGAAAAAATCAGGTGCTTACCCCCTTCATGTCTGCTCCAGCGAGGCTAGAATACCTCCCTTCCTACAGGATGTGTGCATTAAACAGTGTGTGTAAAGCATGTTGCAGATGAACACTACTAAGTGCAATGACTGGGGGTGGCTCTTTTTCTGAAGCACATGGCATCAGTGGTATGATCTGGTGGTAGCTGCTAGCTCTAGCCTCATGGAATATCAGGGTTGGAAGGCACCTCAGGAGGCCATCTAGTCCAACACCCTACTCAAAGCAGGACCAATCCCCAGACAGATTTTTACCCCAGTATCCTAAATGGCCCCCTCAAAGATTGAACTCACAACCCTGGGTTTAGCAGGCCAATGCTCAAACCACTGAGCTATCCCTCCTGCCTCCAGAAGTGAATCCTCTGAGCCAATGGGGCTCGACCTTTTGGTGCCCAAGGATCTGCTTTCAAAGGATTTAAAACTAACAATTTTTAAAAGTCCCATAAATAATTTAGGGGAAGATTTTAATTAACTAATTAAAAGAATCAGGGGGAAAAAATCAAGACTCTTCACACACTTGGGGTTTTAGGGAGTCATGGAGAGCCCATTTCCAGGGCTAATTTTGGGACTGATCCTGCCTGGTACTGAGTGCCTCAGGGTTGGTGCACATCAGGCTTCAGCTACCATTGGCTTCAGCACCTTGTAAGAGGTGCTCAGCTGTGGGATGGTGCTGTTTGCCTAGTACGCGAGGGGAGCAAGTGGGAAAGAAACACTCCCCACACACGTCTTGAAGGATGCTGCAAGAAAATACGGGATGATAGCTGGGAGTCTGGGGGTGCGGCCTAACCCCCCGAAGGGTGGAAACATAACCATCACTGTGTGCTCAGAGCAGCAGCCTGTTGTGGCACCACCGAGGAGACGGAAGAATGAATCAGACTAGCTTATGTGCAGTTTCAACTGCCTATGGGAGCCTTCTTCACTCTCTCTCCTAAAATGGCATGCAGCATTGCGGCGCCTTGTTAAACAGCGGCCATGTCCCACCCCAGAGGTGGCTGCACTTTAACGGTGGGCGAAGTGATTCCTGTAGATGGAATGCTTGTAAAGTGCTGTGGGATGAAAGCTGCTGAATGCACAGGTATCTCCCTCCCCGTCTAGGGTGCACGTTACTCTTGGGCAGGGCACGGGCACGGCCCAGCCAGCATTTAGCTAAAGGAGCGCCCAGGACAAAGTGTTCCCTGGCAATGGAAACGTTTGCTCGTGAAGCCTGGTGCTCCTCCCCTTTCCCCAGAGCGTGGGAAGGGTGAGCGAGACACTGTTTGGATGGAACACAATGGAGCGGAGTGCAGAAGGAGCTCTCTGCACCCTGTCATCTAATGGCCTTCCAGGCAGTGCTGTCCTTCCCTAGGGATGGAGTCCAGGGTCCTTGTCATCACATTCAATTGTGCTTCCCCTTATACCCCCCTTTTCTCCCTCTACACTCCTCTCAGTCCTCTGTCCTCACTGCCCTCTTCATTTCTTTCCCCCATCTTCACACCTTATTCCTGCAGCCCCCTCCAATGGGAGAAGTGTCTCAGTTCACATTGAGACAATTCCCCCCACCCCCTTCTACCTCAGTTGGCTCACCTCTGCTTTCCCCACTGGGGAGCTGTGATTGGCTAGAGCACTGGAGTGGGACTCAGGAGACCTGGGTTCTATTCCCAACTCTACCATGGGCCTGCGGGGTGACCTTAGGCAAGTCATTGTGCTAGTCTGTGCCTCAGTTTCCCCCATCTGTAAAATGGGGCTAAGGATACTGACCTCCTTTGTAAAGCACTTTGAGATCTGCAGATGAAACATGCTATACAAGCGTTAGGTATTATTGCCTCTAGGCTTCTGGGGATAGTTCAAGCACTGGTTGGTCTCTTCAAAGCCCTCAGCTTCCTGGCATCCTGTTATTTGATTGCCTCAGTTGCTGCGTCCGATTGCAGGAGAAGTGATTTCTATAGATACCTGGAGTGAAGCTGCCCCGAGTAGTTGGCAGGAAATTCCCAGCAGTCCCCTGTGCACTTCCCCATGGGAACCATCTGCATCCCGAAGCTTGGGGAGCTTCTAGAAATATTATTTAGCAAATAATATTTGCTCAGTCATCAGGCTGACCTATAATTTATTGGCCTGATACTGCAAGGGGCTGAATGCCCTCCCCGTGCAAGGCACTCAGCTGCTTTCAGTATTGGGCCCTAGTTTACCATTTGGGAGTGAGGGGGTTGTGCCGTTCACATAATGGGCCAGATCTTCAACCCTTCTTGAATCCCCTTTGTGGGTCCAGCAGTGCAAAAGGGACTTAGTGCCTTAAGGCAGCAACTCAGGATTCTCCTAGAGTAAGAAGCAGCCAGCCCCAGTGCCGTTCCAGGGTGGGCTTTGCAGGTGCAGAATGGGGCAGGGCTGAAATCTGAGGTGCTCCAGCAATACTGGGTGGCAAAGCAGCCCCTTGGGAGCCATTATCTGCTCGTGCAAGTTAGAACAGTGCTTGTCTTCAGTGGGACCACTCCCACCTAGCGAGCACCAGAGTAGTTGGGCAATGATTCCCTCCTGAAATCTTTTCATGAATGGCAGACATGTTTTAATGTTGTTGAAAACCCCAAATTTGTGTGTGTGTGTGTGTGTGTGGGTGTTGCAAAAGAGAGAGAGAAATTTTTTTGGGGGGGGGGACCCTGGAATCTCCCCCCCCCCACACACACATTTTCTGTTTTGTTGGAGAGTCATTTTTCCATTGAACGAAACGTTGACAAGACCTTTGACCAGTTCCATGAGCACCCAGCCCACTAGTGAGTATACGCTAGGTCAGACCCGAGATCTGCAAATATCTCTGGAACTTTCACAAAGTTCCTAGTGAATTCCATGCGGGCAAAAGGCGCTCGATACACTGCCCTGGGGACTGAAGGCCTCTAGCGATCCACAGAGCAGGGACAGCTCAGGGAATGGAAGTGCTAGCTTCCCCTACCTCAAACTTGATCTGGAAGCAACACTTCTAGGGGTTCGGGAACAGCTCATCATCCATATCCAGTCAGTCCTTGACCTTTCTGCTGAGACTGCAAGTTAATGTCCATGGTTTTCAACATGGGCTATTCGCTGCCAGGAGATGGACTGTGTCCAAACTCATTCCACTAGTCCAACAGCCACAAGGTGGTAATAATCTTCAATCCCTGCTGAAGGCTGGATTCAGATCAGCAGCTTCCTGGAGAAGTATCAACTTATATGGCCATCCTTCATCACCCTTGCATAAAAGGCTCCATACCTACCCCATTGACCCCCCCCCCCCCACATCCCCATCTCAGCATCATAGTTCAAGCCTCACATTGCAGCCTGCAGGTGAAAACAAGAATCATCTTCAGTCCCTTTCCTCGCTGAGCTTTTCTTTAGGGTAGAAACTGAACGCACGGGACATTTCTCACAAGCCTGGGAGATGCCTCTGCTGCTTAGCAAATTCAGAGCCAACCCCAGAGAAGAGAATCCCCCAGAGAGGTTGAGAAGTTGGGTTCTCCTGGGAATCACCGCCACCAGTCACTACTGTGTGCCGCTGTGTGAAGGCACCATTGAGATAGAACATTGCCAGGGGGTTGGTATAAGCCAGAGGGGCCATCTCATCAGCTAGAATACCTAATAAAACTCCCAACATTGGCAGAATTTCCATCCCTGCCTTTAGGCAGGGGTTTATTTCCCAGCAATCCAACATAAATTAAACCAGGTCCTGCTAACTGATCCCTGACCCAGGATCTCCTACAAAAGCCTCCCTGCAAATCTCACTCTCAACTGAGTGGCATATAGGCCTTTTATCTAAGGACCAGGTCACTTGCAGCCTCCAATTGGTCACATGAGAGGCAGCTAATGAGTCACAGGTGAGGGCCAGCCTCAGTCCCCTTAAAGAGCCAAGAACCAGCCAGCTCCCACCAATTACAGTTGCTTTGTGTATGTGCCTAGTGCTGGTTTGTATAATTCCGGTTGAAATTCCGACCCACATCCCATTTTTCTCCTATCCTGGGAGCTGTCTCATCCTCATCACTGAGTGGTTTTTTTTTTTTTTTAAAGAGGGGTGTAAGGTATTCCTAGAAATAGGCAAACCAGCGCAGAATTCAAGATTTTTCATATTTTCATGCACTGGTGAAGGATCCAACATCTGAATAAAAGGTTATGCTTTTGTGAGTTATTTGACCAAATATTGCCCTGTTTTCCTGTGAAAATGGGCAGAATTTTTGATCCAAAATGAGCCCCATTTTTGAATGAAAATAAACCCTCTCTGAGTGACGATTCCCATCAAAACACGTTTGCCCCCATTTCTCAACGTATAAACCACTTTGGTGACATATCAAATAGCATTCGTTACTTTAGAGGTGAGAGGCAGGAAGGAATCACGTGACAAGCAGGGCCGGCTCCAGCTTTTTTGCTGCCCCAAGCGGCGAAGGGAAAAAAAAAAAAAAAGATAAAGCCGATCGGCGGCACTTTGGCGGCAGCTCAAAGGGGCCGCTTCATTCTTCTGCGGCAATTCAGCGGCGGGTCCTTTGCTCCCTCTCTTCCTCTTCGGCGGCAGAGAGGGACTGAGGGACCCACTGCCGAATTGCTGCCTAAGACCCGGATGTGCCGCCCCTTTCCATTGGCTGCCCCAAGTACCTGCTTCCTTCGCTGGTGCCTGGAGCCGGCCCTGGTGACAAGAAATGGGGCCAAAAGTCTGGCTATGTTCAGCTATGCCAATGGGGGGAAATATTAATTAAAAGGTATTTGGATGAGCTAAAACTTTGCTTCTCTGCCTACACTGTTAGCTCTTTGGGACAGGGATAATATTTTTGTTCTGTGTTTGTACAGCGTCTAACACACTGGGGTCCTGGCCCATGACCGGGGCTCCTAGGTGCTACACAATACTGCCATCTCTTGTAGAACATTAAGGCTGGCCATAGTAACATCAAGAACATTTCAGAGGTTGGGTATGTCTACACTTCATTTGGAGGTACAACTGCAATAGCAGCGAAGATGTGGTGACACGGGCTTCAGGGTAGGTGGTACACGCCTGCCCAGAATGATGTCAAACTGGGAGGGTGTATTAAGTGGAGTCCCACAGGGGTCAGTCCTGGGTCTGGTACTACCCAGTATTTTCATAAATGACTTGGATAATGGCGGAGAGCATGCTTGTAAAGTTTTCAGATGACAGCAAATTGAGCGGGGTTGCCAGCAGTTTGGAGGATAGGATTAGAATTCAAACCAACCTTAACAAATTAGAGAACTGGTCTGAATTCAACTAGATGAAATTCAATAAAGACAAGTGCCACATACTTCATTTATGAAGAAAAATCAAATGCACAACTACAAAATGCGGAATAACTGGCTGGGGGGTGGTACTGCTGAAAAGGATCTGGGGGTTATAGTAGGTTACAGATTGAATGAGAGTCAACAACGTGATGCAGTTGTGAAAAAGGCTAATATCATTCTGGGGTGTATTCACGGGAGGTTTGTATGTAAGACATGGGAGGTAACTGTCCCACTCTACTCAGTGCTGGTGAGGCTGGAGTACTGTGCCCAGGTCTAGGTGCCACACTTTAGGAAAGCTGTGGATAAACTGGAGAGAGTCCAGAGTAGAGCAACAGAAATGATGAAAGGTTCAGAAACACTGAACAATGAGGAAAGGTTAAAAAAACATCTTGAGAAAAGAAGACTGGGGGGGACCTGATAACTGTCTTCAAATACATAAAGGGCTGTTACAAAGAGGACAGTGATCAATTGTTCTCCATGTTCACTGAAGGTAGGACAAGAAATATGAGGCTTAATCTGCAGCAAGAGAGATTTAGGTTAGTTATTACATCTATAATGATAGTTAAGCTCTAGAACAGGCTTCCAAGGGAGATTGTGGAATCTCTGTCACTGGAGGTTTTTAGTAACAGGTTGGGCAAACACTTCTCAGGCATGGTCTAAGTTTACGTGGTCCTGCCTCAGCGCAGGGTGCTGGACTTGGTGACTTCTCGAGGTCCCTTCCAGCCCTACATTTCTATGATTCTAAGAGTATCTATGTGACCTACGAGCCTCTTTATGCCAACTGGCAAAGTGCACACTGTTGTCGAAATACTTAGCCAAACAGAGCCTTGGAAGGTATCAGATAAAAACTGATGACATGCTGGTCATGAATAGCATTACGTGATGTATGCACGGGGTGTGTATAAAGAGTTATGTATGTGCGCAGGAACTGTGTTCTTAAAATATGTTGGGTAGGCCGTGAATAAACAAGCCTGCCCTAGACAAAGGAATGCCAGTCTGCCTGGCTGGATTACAGGCAAAGGAGAAAGAAAGTACATCTACATATCAGGTAAACAAAGTGATTAAGCCAATTAGAAAAAGCAATTTGCCCTGAGGATGAAGAAGGGGCTTGGTGCCTGCAGCACAGGGAAAACAAGCAGCAGGGGAGAGGAACTTTGTCTGGGTTTACTTTTCAAAGAATACGTATCAAAGGTTTTCTGGACTCTACAAGGGAAGGAAGAGAACCCCTTAGTTATCGATCACTTAGGGAACAAAGAGAACAGCACCCTCTGATTCTATGAAAAGTGGATCCTCTTACCTGACGGGCTGGAGATGCTGATGGTTTCATGTAAATGGGAAACCGTTTTAGGTGAAGATATAGAATTGCTAGAATTAACTTTTAGAAACTAGGAAGCTGGTAATTTTTTGTTTGTAACCAGACCTGTCTCTTTTTCTCTTGCTTAGTATCACTTAAATCTATGTTCTTTACTAAGAAACACATTCTTAGTTTTACTGCAAACCATCTCAGTGCTGTTATCCTGAAGAACACCCCCAGCTAAACCAACAGCAGGTGTTTATTTTGTCTCTTTGGAGACCGTGGACTTGGTTAATTTCTGTGAATGTCCAGTGAGAGGGACAGGACGCTACAGAAGGACATCCCTGGGGAACTCGGGAACTGGGGTTCCCTGAATGTTACCCGCAAGGCAAGATTTAGACTGGCAGAGTCTTGAGGAGTCTGCTGGCAAGGCAAGGGAGCTGTCATACTGCTTAAGCTCCAGAAAAGCTCACTCTTGCTGAGGCAGAGGTAACACAGTGATTTATGTTACTGGGCTCCCCGATGACAGCGTCACACCGTACTCACATCCCTAGCCCTGTCTGAAGCCCAGACCGTCATGTCTCCACTGTTGTTTTTATCCATGCTAGCTAGATTAAGGCTAGCAGGGGTATGCCTACCTGAGCTGCAATGACACCTCCAATGGCAGGGTAGACATATACAGGCTAGCAGGGGATATTATAGGTGTTCAGATATCACAGTGATGAACCCAAAGAAAGAAAGAAAACGAAAAGGTAGGTATTCACTGTGGTGTGCAAAGACTTAGCCATGTATTATCTCCTCTTACAAGAATGGCAGTGAAGATGTTTAGAGACATCGCAGGATTTACAGCTGGTATATTGAAAACAATAGCATGACTTAACCCAGAGAGAAGAATTTGTGGAGACTGGGTTCTAGAGAGGAGGCATGGCTTGATAACTAGCTTTTTTCCACTGACTTCACTGGATGTTGGATCAGGCCTCTGTTACAGATTTTTGGTAAGACTTTGGGGCAATTCACTCCACCCCTCTATGCCTCACTTCGCTTATCTATGAAACGAAGATAACTCTAATACCTTAATGTACCACCCAGTGGTGTTGGGAGGCTTCATTCATTGATGGTTGTAAAGCGCTTTGAGATCCTCAGATGGGAGGGCAAAGAGTTAGTATAGTTTTAGCTGCAGGAGAACGCGGCTCATCCCAAAGGCAGGCACGATCTTTTAATTTCCCAGAAAAGTGGCTTCTCTCAGTTTGAATCCTTTCCAGAGAGACAAGCTTCTTCTGTTGCCTGATGTCAGGGCTGGGTCATGGGCAGCCATCCCTAGTGGTCAGAACCAGAGTCCACAGTCAGGAGTCAAGCGTCAGCTGGGTCAGAATACCAGGAGATCAGAAGTAGGAGACAAACTTGGGGTCAGAACCATGAGTCAGTAACCAGGGTCAGGCCGGCTCAGGATACTAAGAGGTCAGAGGCAGGAGACAAACTGGAGACCAGAACCACAAGTCAGAGGTCAAGAGCTAAGCCAGGTCGAGATGCCGGGAAGTCAAGCTGGGGGACCAGGAAGCACATGGTATGCAGTCCAGAGCAGAGTGGATCACAGTTGTTCAGACAGCTTCCTGTTCCTGTTGCTGGCTTAAGAAGGGCCAGTGGGCCAATCAGCTGCTCTGGGTATCCACCACAGGGCATTGGGGTAGAGCCTTGTCAAGGCTGCTTCCCCACTCTGAACTTTAGGGTACAAATGTGGGGGCCTGCATGAAAACTAAGCTTAACTACCAGCTTAGATCTGGTCCGCTGCCACCACTCCCAAAGCTAAATCCCTTCCCTGGGTAGCCTTAAGAGACTCTTCACCAATTCCCTGGTGAATACAGATCCAAACCCCTTGAGTCTTAAAACAAGGAGAAATTAACCATCCCCCCCTCCTTCCTCCCACCAACTCCTGGTGGATCAAGATCCAACCCCCTTGGATCTAAAAACAAGGAAAAATCAATCAGGTTCTTAAAAAGAAGGCTTTTAATTAAAGAAAAAGGTAAAAATCAGCTCTGTAAAATCAGGATGGAAAATAACTTTACAGGGTAATCAAACTTAAAGAGCTCAGAGGACCCCCCTCTAGCCTTAGGTTCAAAGTACAGCAAACAGAGATAAACACTCTAGTAAAAGGTACATTTACAAGTTGAGAAAACAAAGGTAAACTAACACGCCTTGCCTGGCTGTTTACTTACAAGTTTGAAATATGAGAGACTTGTTCAGAAACATGTGGAGAGCCTGGATTGATGTCTGGTCTCTCTTAGTCCCAAGAGCGAACAACCCCCAAAACAAAGAGCACAAACAAAAGCCTTCCCCCCCCCAAGATTTGAAAGTATCTTGTCCCCTTATTGGTCCTTTGGGTCAGGTGTCAGCCAGGTTACCTGAGCTTCTTAACCCTTTACAGGTAAAAGGATTTTGGAGTCTCTGGTCAGGAGGGATTTTATAGTACTGTACACAGGAGAGCTGTTACCCTTCCCTTTATAGTTATGACAAGCCTCAAACTGGGCTTGGCTTCCTGGGTTGCCAGCTGGAGGCTTGAAGCATGGCTACTCCTGTGGACCTGAGTTTGAGGCCTGTGGGTCATGACACCTGAGCCTCTTTTAGGCAACACCACTGGGGCTGTTCAAAAATTTTCCATGAAATTTTCAGTGGAAGATTCTGGTTTCAACTAAACTTGAAAATATTCATTTTCCATCAAAAAACAGAAAATTCAAACCCCAAAAGTTTTCAGACCCTTCAAGTCAGTTTTCATCTAGCGCCAAATCCAAAACCCACTGAAGTTAATGGAAAAATTGCCATGATCTTCCCTGGGCTTTAGATCAGGCCCTTAGTGCTGGCTCCTGGAAGGTTTATCTACTCTCAGACAATAAGGCAGAGTGTCAAAGTGGGGAAATCTAAGCGCAGTTAGCAGGATGTTTCAGAGAGGACAGATTGCATCCTGAGTTCACAGTCGCCAACACTATGTGGATTAGTGGCTCATGTGTGTGTTAGCATCATAAAGGTAACTGTGACCCTAACAGCCCCTCAGTGCCCACTGGCAAAGGGTTCATTGCCATGTAACAGCAACTTCTATCAAGCCTGACAAACTCGCTACACCTAACACAGTGCTGTCAGAGTATTTGTCTCTGAAGAATTTCATGTAAGATATCAAATGAAAACGTATGTCATCTTGGTCATCATAGGAGTTGCATGACATGTATACAGCTGTTAACGAAAAAATTGTCTGTGTACACTAAACATTTGTTTGAAACCATGCCACCAAGCCTGGTTGATAAACAAGTCTTCCCCAGACAAAGGAAAGTGGATTTACCTGTCTGCCATGGTACCTGTCGTGAATCAAGTATTGTGAAACCAGCACAAAGGCTTCTGTATTTGCATTTGAAGTCAACAGAAGAGCAAGTTACCTGGAGGGTGAGAAAAACAGCCTTGTGTCTGTTCCCTGCAGCACAAACAGCAGGGGAGGAGAACTTTCTCTGGGGATACAGTCAAAAGAACACCTCTCAAAGAGTTATGGGACTATAAGAGGAAAGGGAGAGAACCCATTTGTTATCCATCACTGAGATAAAGAGATCAGTGCTCTTTGCACTCTATGAACGGTGGATCCCCAGCCATGTGGGTGGGTGACGCTGAAAGGTTGTTTTCGGTGAGAAATGTATCCTAGACAAGGATTGTAACCTGTTGGGTCAAGTTTTAATCACTGGAAAGCACGTTACACTTCTATTTGTAACCATTTTCTGCTTCTATTAGCCCTGCTTAGTATCATTTAAAGCTCTGGTCTTTATTAATGAATTTATGCTTGTTTAATTATAAATCCATCTCAGTGCTGTTACATAGCTGAGCCAGCCGACCGGTGTGCGTATTCTATCTCTTTGGAGCCAGTGGGTTTGGTCATTTCTGAGAGTCTCTAGCGATAGGGGCTGGATACTGCAGGTGAATGCTCTTCTAGGGGGGTTGGGAACTGGGGGGCAGTGTTACCTGCAAGGCAAAGTTAGGACTGGCAGAGTCTTAAGGAATCTGTGGGGCTGGCTAACAAACAGGAGTGGCAAGGAGATGTCACTGAATGTAGCACCAACAGATCCCTTTTATGCTGACGCAGATGGGTAACAAGGTCACTCATAGTTCTGGAGGCCCCAAGAAAGCGTCACAGCAAAACATTGGCCACGTGTGTCTTTGTCCCTTTAATGGTTGATCTACAGAAGAGGCTCTACTGCTCCAGCTAGCGGACTCCGTTCTTTTGCTCAAGTGGAGGAGGACTGTGCTCTGGATGTAGCAGTTCCCACTGATGACCCAGCATGTGCACAGTATGACAGGGTAGCGGATTGTGACACCAAAGAACGGGGTGCGATCTCATGTCCCAGCTGTAGGGATGGACGGGTTTCACCGGGTTGTGACTCTAATGTGCTGTGGAGAACAGATGAGCTAGAGCTGGGCCAACTTTTTCATTCCAAACTTTTTCTTCTTGTTATTAAAAATGGCCTTTTTTCAAAATAAAACTTTTCAGAGAAAATTTTCATTAAAAAGGTACATTTCTGATTATTTGACTAAAAGATAAAATCCATCCCCCCGTCCCCCAATGTTCAGTTTCATGTCTCTCTCCCCCTCTCCCGTTCTTTCCCTTTTTACAGTGGCAAAAAGAAAAACAAAAAAGGTAGAAAGGAAAAACAGAGAGAAGGGGGGTGGGGGGGGGAGGAAATATCTGAAAATTACCAAATTTTTCTGTTTTGGTTTTGAAAAACAAAATATTCTCTTTCTTTCTGGGGGAGACAGAGTTTATAGAAAAATCTGAAAACGTCAATTTTTTAAATAAAAATTTCAAGTAAATGCCATTGCCTTTTTTCCACCAAAGACACTCCCCATTTTTTGAGCAGCTCTAATAGCTCCAGAAATTGCCACTGAGCCGAGTCCCATGTGTCCTCGACCTGAGAGGGTGACTTCGCACAACAGCTGAATTCCGCCTTTTGACATTTCCTGCTTGTCCTTTGATTCTCATCAACATCCTGGCCATGATGGGGGTTAATTGTGGAGCTAGGCCAAAATCCAGAACCTTTTATCCCGATTCCTTGCCCCCAACTTTTGTGGTTTGGATAAAATGGGACCTGGATTCAAGCCACCTGTACTTTACTTTTGCAAAACCCAAACCCAGCTGGATTAGCCCCCATCCCTGCTTTGCTGTGTCTTCAGGAGACACGTTTGTCCTATCTAGACTTGGCTCCTTTGAGCTTTGGCTGGAAAAGGAGCTCTGTCTTCATGGATTCACAGGAGGATTAAAGAATTGGAGGAATCTCCATGGTCCCAGTGGAGGTGAGGGGAAGATCACTGGAACCCAGGAGAAATGTGGGGCCTATGGACTCATTGGATCCTGGGAGATGCATGGGGAGGTACAGAATCACGGGACCAAGGAGAAGCAAAGGGTGGTTTGAAGCCAGGGGCTTCTGAGATTTCCTGGGCCTCCGGGAGAGCAAAGATGGCTGGTGTCTTTGCCAGGCCCACGTCCCTGGCTCACATATCCCCCTAGTGTGTGGCCGCCTTTGCGAGCCCTGTGTAATCACTGTGAAATCCTTGCATCTGCCTGGGATCTGCTGGCTGGGTTTGTGGCCAGTGCTTGGACACTGAGCTCATGTTGCGTAAGGCAGTGAAATGATGTGATACATTTACTGTAAATGATGAGAAGGTGCCTGGCTCCACATTTAAAGCAACAGACTCCTATTTACAGTGGGTTAAAAATTGATCTCTCCCTCCCCCCCACCGTTGCCCCATCTGCCTTGCCTGCCTTCCACTGGCATTAGTCAAGAAAAGCTTCCATCACATTTTCCCAAGCTAGCATCCTCAAGTGATGTGGTTCCCCTTACAAGCTCTGAAACTAGGAGAGTGGGGGCAGGGACACTCCAGTGTGACCAGCACTGGGAGCAGTAGTTTATTGGCCCCCCTGGAATATGGGATAAACGGATTCATGAGACTGCACATGAATTGGAATGCAGCTCTGACACCGACTCCCTCTGTGAGCTTGGGCAAATCCCTTCATCGCTCCTTGCCTTGCTTTCCCCGTCTGTAAAATGGGGCTGTCAATACTGACCTGCCTTGGGGGAAGGGAGGGTGGCTGGGAGGTTTAATTAATCCATGCCTGCAAAAGGCTGTGAAGTGCTACATATTAGTGGGGGAGTGGCAACAGGTATCAAGGCAATCGGTCTACAATCAAGTTTATACTGAGAAGGGAAGAGGGAAACGTTCCTAAAATGATCATCCCTTTAATAATAAACCCTGGCTGATTTTGCTCCTTCTGCCCTATAACTCCAATGACAGCCATTTCTCCAACACCTCCAAAGGACGCTAGCCCTGGGCTCCCACGGACTGGAACGTTACCCTCTCAACATCCCTGCTTCACCTGAGAATCCTCATCCCTGGTTCAGGGGCTTAAATCAGCAGTGGGGGAGTTTTCTTCTCTGACCAAAAGAAGAAAAGCTGGTGGGTTTAAGGGGGCTGTGTCGGAACATGGGAGAACGATGTAATTCCACAACTATGTATAGCTGACCAGTGCTTAATGCTGATGCTGTGCCAGATGGAAAGGGACCAAGGGCTGTAGTACCACCTGCCTAGAGTTGGTTATGCTTTACTGCTCGCTCATTTGGATAGAGTGAGCCAGGACTGGCCCCCCCCCCACCCCTTTTCATTTGCCTGCTTTTCAAATAATGTTACTCATACATAGCCTGTACACAGCACTCCGTGTTTGTCTGCATGGTTTCCTTAGGGAGCGATCCTTTCACACAGGGAGTGGTACCTCACTCTGTGAGTGACCTCCCCTTTTAAAAGCAGTGGGGTTACTCACAGGGCAATGCACTAGTCAGAGCGAGTAAAAGGAGCGGATTCCAGCCCTTTGGCTGGGAATTTTAATCTCTCTCCCTTTGCTTTTCTCTTTCTTTCTCTCTCTAACTCTTCTTCATTCTGTCTCCTTCCTGCTCTCTGAGTCTGATCCTCCTCTCCTTTACACTCATGTCACTGCACTGGGACAAATCTCCATTGGGTGTAAACTGGCATTGCTTCACTGACTTCAAGTACATCAGCTGAGGATCTGGCCCATTGACATCAAATGGAACTGTACCAATTGACACCCACTGGGGATTAGGCCCATTGACTTTGAAGGAGCCCCTCCTGATTTCCACCACTCAGAGAAGAGAATCAGGCCCTCTATTTCCCTGCCTCATTCTCTCCTTACGCCACCCTCTGCCCATTGTTCTCCTGACTTCCTGCTGCTGCTAGCCCTGCTCCTCATGCCAGTGCTTTCTTCTTCACCCCATGCTCACCTATTTTCCCTCGCTCTCAGTTCAACTTTCTCCCCATCCCCTGCTGTTTGGCACTGTGTTGCCCTAGACATCAAGGGCTCATTCCTCAGTTGGTGTAAACTGACCTCTCTCTAGCTCTGCCACCAAGCTACACCAGCTGAGCAGATGGCCCCTGCATACTCCCTTTACGCCGTCTAAACGGGAGCCGTTGTTTCCCTACAATATAGGCCAGTCGCCCATCCTACTTTCTGTCTGCTACTGTCTGTCTGATGTCTGCTTTGCTCAGAAGAAGACCAGGGTACGGTGTGTAAAACCTCAGCGATCACTAGGCATAATGGTGAGACAGAGAAAAAAAAATCTTTGCTTCACCCCGGGGGTCTTGGTTGAACTCCCTGAAGGTCACCTGACAAGGTCTGATGTATGAATTACCATGTTTGTAATGCTGGGGCACAATCCTCTGTTTTAAGTGCGTGCTTGGGAGGACTCCGATAGAAAAGCATTTGGGACGCAGTCCTTTCCTTTCTCCATGCAAAACTGCAGCAGATCAATGAATATTTTAACAAAGAAATATTTCATTAAAAGAGTTGATTGCTTAATGAACTGTCCCTGTGAGCCATCAAAATGCAATGGTTTTTTTTTCCCTCCCTTTAACGAAGGCAAAGATTCATATCACGAAGAACTGGCTTATCAAATTACCGTAATAGCCTGTGTAGAACATGCATTTTTCCAAAACAGCTCCTGCGGGTTGGCGTTGTGTGTATTTGGGAAGGGGGCATTGGTGATGTCTGGTAGTTATTCTCTCCCTTCATTCCCCACTCTGTCCCCATACCTGGTATATAACTACTCCAGTTTTAGACCGGCCATAGCAGCAGCAGAGACTGTCTAATATATATGTATTTGTACAGTATCTAGCAAAATGGGGCCCGATTGGGGCCTCTGGGCACTACCACACAGAGTACAAATAATGACCAATAATGAGTGGGGTAGTGTGAGGCAGTTCTGGGAAAATTTCAGTGACCAATATTGGAAGGAAAAGAAAAGTGTGAGTGTTTTATTTCTCTCCCAAGAGCAGCATGATAAAGGACAGTGGCTAGTTAAAAATCCCATCTTTTAAAAACCAGTCCTGCTCTGACACTGCCTTTATACCGTTATTGCAAGTCCATTGAGCTCAGTGGAGTTACTCCTGGTGCAAGTGAGATCAGAATTGGAGTGGAAATCTCCTTTACCTGCATCCCCAGTAACACTTTACATTATTAAAACAGAAAGGAATTTAAAAAATCAAATTGACTCTTCCCTATTGACTTTGTTTGAATTTTTTTTTTTTTTTGCCATGATGGAAATAGATTAGTCAGTTTCATTTTGTTTCTTGTCAGTTTCACTGTTGGGTTTTCACACACTAGCAACAGGATGCAGTAATATTGGGGGTAGGAAATGTATTTATTTTTAAAAAAATATTTCCATTGCAATTTTCATTAAAAGTTTATTCCTGGACATATTTCTGTTGGTTTTAGGCTTTAGAACAGCTACATTTAGGACCAAATTTGACCTGACAAGGTTACTTTAAAGGGCAGCAAGTAATGTACAGTTCAGTGGCATAAGAAACTAGAAGATATTTTATGGGATCCCTGTTCAGAGTCCTGATTGGTGGAAAACACAGTCATTAACGACCAGGAAATGAACAATAACCTGACAAGAAACGACCAATTTTCCATCAATTAGAGCGCAGCCTCTTTTTGTCTTTTTGTAAAATTAAGTTTTGCTGATTGGCGATTACTTTTGTCTGACGACAGTTCATTAAAGTTTACATGGAGAGAATGTTAACAGGGTAACTAAAGAGAAAAGGGAAAAAAGCAAAAAGCCAGCAACGCTCAGAGAAGATGGTGTTATAACCCTCACAGCAGTCTGGCTGGGTGAGGTGCGTGGGGGCCAGATTCGGATTTGTGATGCCAAGGTGTAAATCCTGAGTTACTCCAGGGTTACTGAGATCAGAATCTGTCCCCCTGGAGTGAAAAGGTGGGGAAGGATTTGCTTGGGAATACAGAGTTCACAAAACTTCTTCTAACATAGGCAGCCAAGGCAGGTGGGGGAATATCTTTTACTGGACCAACTTCTGTTGGGGAAAGAGATGAGCTTTCAAGCTACACAGAGCTCTTCTTCAGGGCTGGGCTCTGTGTAGCTCGAAAATTTGCCTCTCTCACCAAACAGAAGTTGGTCCAATAAAAGATATTCCCCCACCCAATTTGCCTCTCTAATATCCTGGGGCCACCACGGCTATAACAACACTGCATATAACACTAACAGTTTTCTTAAAAATAGCATTGCCATTTAGGAATAATACTCAGTTCTTATACAGGCCACATTGCACTGGAAGGCCAATGTCCTCATTTTGGAGATGGGGAAACTGAGGCAGAGAGGGCCAAATTTTCAAAGGTATTTAATTGGCTAAGGATGCAGATATGGGTGACAGTATGTCAAAGCACATTCTTGTCAGAATGTCATTACATTGTGGTGTGAAACATCACAGGTTTTTGAGGCCCCTGAAAGTTATTTTGGGACCTGCTCATGTCCCCCAAGTTAGAGCAGCAGGACATGAGATTGAAAAAAACAGAGACAATCCCCCCAAAATGGAGACAATTCCAAAACACCATTGTGATGGGAAGCAATCATAAGTTATAGGGGCGACACAAGAGAGCTTTGTTCCATAACTGGAGTTAATCTACTTGCCGTACAACAGGGATGGGGCCTGACTCTTCTCTCCCTCTGATTTTACGCTGCTGTAACTCCATTGGCTTCCATGGCATTACTCCAGATTTACACCAGTGTGAGGTTAGAATCCAGTCCACACTCTGCATTGGCAATTTATCTATGCAGTTCTTATAGGCACCGTGTCAATATAAATGTGTTACACAGGACAAAACACACCCCAGCCCAATGGCACCCGTGGCAGCAGAGCTGGTAAGAAAAGAGATTTCCATCCCCCCAAATTTTGACATTTTTTTCATCCCAAATTGGGACAAAAAGCCAAAATTTCAAATTTTGTTTTGTGAAACAAAATTAGAAAGACAAACAAAAAACAAACAGACAAAAACTATTTCAAGTCCACTGAAGGGTTTTGCTTCGATACTTTCAAAACATTTCATTTCTACTTCAATGCTTTTTAATATAAAATGAAGTAAAAGTTCAAAATAAAGAGATTTCAAAAAGAAAAATCAAAACTTTTCATTCTGTGTCAAAATGGGACATTTTTGACATTTTGGAAACTTTTTCCCTCCATTTTTTTTGGTCAAAATCAATATGATTTCACACACACACACACACACACACACAAATTGATTTGATCAAAATGGCATTTTCCAATGGACATCTGTTTTGACAAAAATGTTCTGTACATGACAGCTTTTTTAGGCTCCTATGCAGCAAAGCCCTTATGCATATGTTTAAACTGTCCCAGTTTAGCACGGCACTTAAATACATGCCTAAATCCTATTGTCCTCAATGCCGCCTACTTGCTTAAAGTTAAGCATGTGCTTCCGTGCATGAGTAGGGATGGACTGCTGGAGCTTAAGCCCATTGCTGACTCAAGCAAACTGAAGGCCCGGCTGGGAAGCAAAGACAAAGCTCCTGAGCAGCAGTGCAGAGTAAAACAGTTCAGCTACTGAGCCCTCCCTTTTTGTGTCAAATCTGACCTAAATCAGTTCGCTCAAGTCTCCATTAAATAATGTGGGAGAGCACATACAAGTGTTCACGTTTTGGATTCTTAATTATTTGTTGCAACAAAAGGAAAAACTGGAGAATTTTGGAAAAAATAGAGGTTAATAGGAAATCATTCCAGCAGAATGAATCGGAACCGTTTTCATCCTGGAATTAATCAGATTTCCCTGCTTCTTCTCTTCCAAACCAAGGGCAAAAGTGAGTTTCCCTGCCTGATTCTCCCCATCTTTGCACCGTTTACACTTGTGCAGAGGATAAAATGCTGCCCACCGGAAGGGTAACGCTTCACATCCATGTTGTCCGGGACTGAATGATGACACCCGGTGTAAGGAAAACGGGGGAACTCAGGCCCTTTGTCTCCACTCAGCAAAATGAGAAGAGCAGCAGGGCAGAAATCACTGATGATGCGACTCCCAATCTGACAGCTTTTCACACATGAATACGAAATGCAATACAAACACTTCAGGGCTCTCCTCCCTACAAGTGGCCCTTTCACTAACCCTTTTGGAATTTTTAAAACATTATTTTGAGATCTTCTTTCCAAAACACCAAAGACGCTGAATCCAACCTATCTTTGGTTTTGTGTTGGGGTGGGGTTTTTTAATTGTTTTTCTTCCCTGTTTTCAAACTTACTGCTCCTCTAACCTCAACTGATTTCAGAAGCAATGAGCTGCGTAAGAACACACACGAGCAATCACTTTAGAGGAAAACCTGCAGTGATCAGGCCTAACATTATTAACATGATAGCTATGTGACTATGTACTGTAGAAAGGCCCTGATTCAGCAAAGCACATGCTTAAATGCCATGAGACTTAAACCATGCTTAAAGTTAAGCACGTGCTTAAATACTTTGCTGAATCGCAGCCAAGGCCAAATTTTCTAACCTGGCTTCTCACTTGGGGGTGGCGCTGGTAAATTTGGGTGCCTAACTTTAGATAAGGTCTCTGACTCTCCATGACACTAAGTGTGCTGTACACAGCACTATTAGAATAAAGGATCTTTAAAGCAAATATAATTACAATTTACCAGCAGATCTGTGTAATCATGACCTGGCTAACCGTGTACGAAGGAGTTACATATTAGATTGAAAAATCAGATCTGATTTAAACATTTCCACCAGAGGTAATTTTAGTCCTTTTCTCCAAACCCATTGGAAAATACACCAGTGCCAGCACTGGTGAACTTTCTAATTTGTTCAGGCTGACTTTTTTAAGACAATCCCATACTGGGGATGGTGGGCCAATGCACTAACAGATTTTCTTTCACACCTTTCTTTGCAGCTCTATTTGTAATTTAGTTTTGGGAGATTTCCATAAAAAGTCACTAAACCAGAACTTTCCCATAATGAAAAAAAACATACAAAATGTTTCCCACATTTTCATGGCCTTTGCTCAAAACTGACCTAATTTCAATCAAAATGTGGCCCATTTTTGTTGGAAAAGTTGCCCTTATTCGACTTGAAAAATTGGGTCAATTTTCATTCTCATTGGTCTGTTTACAAACACATTTCATAAACGACCAAATGTCATTCAAATTATTGCCCATTTTAAATGGCAACGTGGCCCTTCTTGACTTGAAAAACAGGTCAATTGTCACTAAAACTGACCTGCTTTCATGAATTTCGTGGTACACTTTCCCCACCAAATTCAGGCCATTTTTCGATGTTTCAACGAGATGCTGAAATGTTCACACTTATTTGCTTATGATAATAGGCCTGCCTCTGTTACTGGGCAACCCAGAGGCTGGGAGACTGACTGCCCCTAAGTACAGTGTAGAAAAGCCTAGAAGAAGAGATGTCTCTGCCGGGAGTCTCTGACTTAGCACTTCTCTCCTCATCGCTATTCACGCTGAGCTCTCGTCTTAGCTGAAACTGCTTTTTGCAAGAGTGTTTACTGGCCCTGTGCTGTAAGTGGCATGTAGGTGTGTTATGGGCTCCTGTTCTCGGGCTTACTTGGACGAGCTACCTAATGGAGAGTAAAGCCACAGAACTTGGTCCCACTGAAGTCAATTGGAGAGGAGCCATTTTTGGTATTTACCATGGGAGAGAGATGGGTGTAAAACAGGAAAGCAGCTAGGGGCAGAGGGATGAAACACCACAATATTCTGACCTAATTGAGGGCCTGATCCAAAGCCTACTGTAGGCAGTGGAAAAATTCTCACTGTTTGCAGTGGGCTTTGGGTGAGGCCCTTCGAGGTTAACCAATAAAGACAATGCTAAATCTCCCATGAGCCCGTAGGATCTGATCCAGCTCCCTTGGAACTCAGTGGAGATTTTCGGTTCACTCCAATGGGAGTCGGACCAGGCTCACAGCCAGCGAGCATGGTCTAGTGGTTAAAGAATAGTGACGGGAACCAGGTCACTTGCTCTTTATCTCTGGTGTTGCACTGGGTTTAAAGAGTGAAAATTGATCCTGGTTCATTGTCCCTAGGTCACAGGACAGGGAGGGTGGTAAAGCTTAATTTGTTAAGGTGTTTAAAGCGCTTTGAGATCCTGGGATAGAGAATGCTGTAAGGAAAGGGGGTGGGGAGGCAGGTGACTCCCCCCAACTCTAATTTCTATAATAATGAGAGATCAGTTTAAAAAAGACAGATTAAAGTGAGTGAAACAGCTCCAGAAAGATAAAATAAAATAAAGTCTCTGGCTCTCCATCATCTCCCGGCTTGGAACGCATTTGTGCCACCAGATCCTAAATGTGTGAATTATGCAGCCATTTCACGGGACACTTAGGAGTCAATTTGCAATGCGGTGCAGGGGGGAAATTGGGCACATAATTCCCCTGAACAATAACAGGGAGTTGCGTGGTTAATTTAACGCCAAGTCTGCAGTTAGTTAGCGCTCGGTCGGAGGAGAATGCCGCAGGCACATTGCACAGGGCTGCATGGCACAGCGTGTGCTGCACCCATCCTGATTGGGACAGTGCTTGGGCATCGATCCTGCTTGCACCGGAGATAGCTACAAGCAAACGGGATGGGGGAGAATGAGTGAAAAAGAGGAACAATGGACAGCGGTAACAATGAGTGGGAGGAAACCAACTGGAGATTTGCCTCCGTGGACCCTGTTTACTGTCCAAGACAGTGGCTAGGCGAGGTGACACACACACAAACACGCACGCACACACGCACTCCTCACACCATTGGAATCCGGCAGCTGCGTGCACAGTGGCAGCAGGCTGTTCTCATTACAGCCCAATGAGGCTGTTTACTCACCCAGCTGGAGATGGTTAGAGAGTGATAAATAATGAAAGAGAAAACATGATTTTCCCCTCTGTGGTTTCTATTTGTGTAACCATATGTCACAGCTCAATACGTCGGCATTTTTTCTAATGCTTTTTTTTTTTCCTTTAGGAAAGAGTTGATTTTTTCCATACACTGGCTATTTTTTTGGTCCTGTGACAAAAGTTTTTGGGTTTGGATTCCTCAAACCCAATTGCTCTCAGGGGAGGGAGGCAACATGGCTCTTTGGAGAAGAAATCCAGTTGAAAACTGGGCACCCAGATACTGCATGTGATGAGCACCTCAGAGACAGAGGGCCTGATCCTCTACCAGCTTGCACCAATTTTACATTCGGTTGACTTCAATGGTATTACTCTTGATTTACATCAGCATGAGAGAAGAAACAGGCCTAAATAGATGAGAGTAGATAATAAACAGGAATTCTACAGCATTTCTCATCCACGGATCTCAAAGTGCTGTACAAAGGCAGGTCAGTATCACTATCCCCATTCTACAGATAGGGAAACTGAGGCACAATGGTCAAATGACTTATTCGAGGGAAGTCACTGACTCAGTGGCAGAGGTTCGCAGGTTCGCTGACTCCTAGTCCCAGGACCTGTCTCCTGGCTACTGCACTGTTGGTCATTAGAGGATACTGGGAGGACCAAGGAACTCTTAGAACATCCAGAGCACTCTCAGACTCCCAGAGAACCCATGTTGGGGTGGGGAAAAAAATCTTCATTCTAGCACTAATACAAGCAGCAGTGATGGTGTCAGCAGAGGAAGAAAAGGAGCAGCAGGGGTGGCGAGGCGAGGTAGTCGTGGTGATGTAGAAGGAAGAAAATCTCATATGTATATAGCTCCTTTCACTCTGAACTATCCCAGAGCACTTTACAGACTTTGGGCTCAACCATGCTCCTGCTCTTCAGTGATGCTACTTTTATCATTGTGTGTGTGTGTGTGTGTGTGTGTGTGTGTGTGTGTGTGTGTGTGT
>NW_020664548.1:36182-103912 GCF_002925995.2 Terrapene triunguis
GTGTGTGTGTGTGTGTGTGTGTGTGTGTGTGTGTGTGTGTGTGTGTGAGAGAGAGAGAGAGAGAGAGAGAGAGAGTGCTGTGAATGGACCACCTTAGTCTCTCTGTCGCTCTAATAAAATTGTCCCTCTAGATTTGCCCATGCACCATCCCTTAGCAATCAGTGTTTTCTCTTCTGTGATGCTCTTTGAGTGCAGAGCCACATTCTATGGTAGAGAAGTCCTGCTCTGCCCTTCTGATGGTTTTCCCACAGCGGCACTCGGCACATTTTTTCCCTCATCACACCCCTTTCCCACACATAGTTCTGGGAAAGCAATTATCTGGTGACATCAGACATGTCTACAGATGAGGTAACCATTGTTTACAGGTGGCTTGCACCCTAGGCAGCACCGGCTGACATGTGCCAGTGAGCTTGAATCAGCTGTTCCATCCCCATGCATCTCGGCTTGTTGTTTTGGAGCCCAATCCCATTGCTGAGTAAACAGTCAGTGAATCGTTACATAGTTTTAGGGCCAATTTAGATACCAGGCACTCTGATACTATGGTGATAGGAACTGTATAAGATTCCTGGATTGAACTGGATTGAATAGAAAAAAAATTGATCTCTAATGTAATTTCATGGACTGCAGTAGAATTACACCAGGGCCAAACGTGGGCCATTGTTCTGAAATAGCTTTAAGTGGCGTGTCTCCATCACACATGCCTCTTGAAACCAGACTCCCTGACCCATCACGCGGTCCACCTTACACTGAGGTCCATGTCTTGTTACTTAGCATTTAATCATACCTTTTACATGATGTTCGATATGACATCTACTTTGTATAACCATCATCTGAAAGCCTCCGCTGTGTTTGAATTACATCAATTAAATTTAGCAAACACACCTCCTCATATGGCTGATCAAATTTTAAAATGTATGAAAAACATTCTCGAGAGATTTCATGTATATTAATCTTGAAGTGCCTGGCAGGAACACAGCCAGCTTCCCCCGCCCCACATAGACACATTTGGCATTTTGATTCTCTTGTTCCTCTGCTCTGGACTTCTCTGCCTTCTTTTATGAATTCTGCACTATTCCAGGAAGGCCATGCCATAGTTTAAGACACCAAAATATTTATCCTTTCTGCGCTTAGATTCAAGCACTTTAAGTGTCTTTGAGCAGTCCAGGGGACCTTTGACTTTTGAAAATCGGAGGCAAATCTTAACAGGGCCTGATTTATATTGCTAGTTCTCCATCTTTGCCCAAGCTATCCTACTACCATTCATGGTCAACAAAAGCTGGAATCATATGCACCACCAGTTAAGCGTATGTCTAGTACTGTATGTCCAACTTAGCAACAAACCCAGAATGAGGGCTAGCATTCCATCAGGTAAAACACCTGACTGCTAACTCCTCCTGTTATTCCATTGCCCTACCAAACAGAGGAGGTCCTTCATGGAAAAGGGAATTTTTAAAAAGAGCCATTGTCTAAAATAAAACTTGTTCTTTCTCTCTCTCTCCCTCTCTTTCTTACACACACACACACACACACACACACACACAGAGTGTACAGTGACCCTGAGTCTGTACCATATGCTAAAGGGCTGGGAAATTTATTTAACCAGTGGAGGTCTCTCTATTTAAAGTGATACCGGTTGCTCCCATTGAAGATTGCTTGACTTGAACACTGGAGTGGGAGAAGGTGGTTTCTGGGTTCCGGTCACAGGGCCACCCCTGATTCAATGTGCAACATTGGACTTTTTGTGCACTTTCCCTCTCTGTGCCTCGGTTTCTGACTTCACAGAACTACTCCCTCCCTGTGTGTATTGTGAGTCAGATCTGCTGACTTAGAGATGAAAACAAGTTGGCCACTGCTTTTTCCTCTAGCTAGTATTGCCAAACCAAGATGGCCCCAGGAGAGGGAGCTGTTTTCCATTCTCACACATCATCCATAGAATTGTCAACTAACTTCCACGTGTAGGGTCCAATTTGGCCCTCAATTGCTTCTGTTCCACCATGCTAAAGGCAAGTGGGTTGCCAAGGCATTAGGGCAGACTTTGGTCTGTTGAATTTGTATTACTGCTGATGGTCCACAAGAAGGAAAGAACCCAGTTTGACTCACAGATCCCAGTGGGCCTTCGTAGGGCTGGCAGACAACAAACATCTTATTACTTGTAAGCTAAGCAGATCTGAACTCAAAATCACCAGGATGAAATAAGTAGGGAACCCAGCAAGGGCAGTTTGTAGAGGACTCTCTTAGGTGTTCAGATATCATGGTGATAGGCACAGTACAATAACCTGAATAGACTAGAATAGAACTGTGGAGCTTCAGCCTCTATTTAGGCATGGAAAAAGCTGCTCACATACATCTGCAAATATGCCCATCAATCCAGTCCTGGTGGACCCATCTCTTAGGGCGAGAAGGTCTCCGTTTCCATGTCCATTCAATCCTTGGCCTCGATGCTGAGATCGCCAGTCAGCACCAGCCCTAGTGGTGGTTTTGAGATGAGGGCCCGTGAACTCTAAGGTCTGGTCTGAGACCATCAGTTCATTTCAGCCTTTCCACAGACATGACGATCAACTCATTGTTATTATGTCTATTGTGGTAGTGCAACTTCCCACAGATACCTGAACATCCATCCTTTGATTGTAACTACTATTGTCCTGGACTGGATTTGAACAGTTGACTTCTGAATAAGAGGCCTAAAAGGTGCCTTATTCCAGATCTGAGTACCCAATTCCCTTAGGCCCCTTTGAAAATTCCAGCTCAAAAGGTCTCATATCCCACTACTAATCTGTCTAGTCCCTTATTATCGCCTTCCTTGAAGCTTCAGAGTTCTAGGTTCAAATTCAACTCCCGGGTAATTACACCTGCTTACACCAGCCTGAACTTGGTTCTCTGGACTGCAAAGCATCTGCAGCTCCGAAGCAAAGGAGCGTCCTAATTTGCTTGGTTAGCTTTCCAGGGTGTGATTAAGGGAAGAAGAAATTGATCCACCGGCCTCAGACTTTGGTGGACTGAGGTGTGGCAGGCCCACGAGACACTCGTCCCGAGATCAAGACAAAGCATCACACTCAGAGCAGAGCAGGAGAGACAGAACGTACGATAATAACCGTTTGCGAGGGTTTTTGATTACATACGTAGCATGCCTTCCCTGCACATTTATCCTTCACAGAAAACCCGTCAAGGGTCGGTATCTCAGGGATCAAATTCTCACCACATGCTGGGATCTGTGAGCACCACTCTACGGCTGAAATTAACTTCCTAGTGATTAGCACTTCAAGTTTTCCAAGACTTGAGCCTGTAGTGGAATCCGCAGTGCCTTCCACGACTGCGTCGTCCAGGCTGGAACATAGGGAGACACTGTGTGAGGACAGTAGGCAGCACAAGCTGGCAGCTAGAAAGCCAGAGAGAACAACAAGGTCTGGCTATGTCTAGCAGCCTCCATAAAGAATTCCTTTTATATTCATTATAACTGTGCTCTGTTTTTTCTCTATTATTATTTATATTACCACAATGCACGGGAACCCTCGTCATGGACCAGGGCTTCATGAAGCTAGGCGCTGGAGAAACAGAGAACCAAAAGATAGCTGCTCCAGTCCCCATTCTCTAGCATGAAGAACACTGCAGGTTGCACATCACATTCCTAAAAAAATAAAGAGGGGGCTCTATTTTTTGTATCTTTATCTTATCTTTTTGTCTCATCATTCCCCAATGGGACCATCCATTTTCAGTGCCTCCAGAACCGGCCCCATTCCTGTGCCACCCTTTCCCAGAGTGAACCTGAAGAATAGCAGTCTCAGCATGAACGAGAGGAAGGGGACACATGGAACTTGGGAGGGGACATGAAAAATATTCATTTCACTCTAAAGCTGCTATGACTGTTTACTGTAGTTTGCAGGTTCAGATTGGCTGGCTTTTAGTGAGGAAACTTGCTTAAACTGAAAGCCTGTTACTTCTTCTAGCTACAGAATTATTTTGGTTTTCCATTGTTCAAACCAAGGGGATGAATTGGATCCAGCATTTCATTCCCTCTAGTCTCCAAATGCCCCCCGCATACAGACAATCCCAGACTTGGTGAAAGTTTGGACCCAACTTTGTGGGTGGAATCTGAACCCACAAACTGAGGTGGTTTCAGGTAATAAACAAGCCTGCCCTAGACAAAGGAATGTGGAGTTACCAGTCTGCCTGGCTTGATTACAGGCAAAGGACAAGGAAAGTACATTTACATACAAGGTAAACAACGTGATTAAGCGAATTAGAAAAAGCAATTTGCCCTGAGGATGAAGAAGGGGTTTGGTGCCTGTATGCTGAAAACAAGCAGCAGGGGAGATGAACTTTGTCTGGGTTTACTTTTCAAAGAATACGTATCAAAAGTTTTCTGGACTCTAAAAGGGAAGGAAGAGAACTCCTTAGTTATCCATCACTTAGGGAACAAAGAGAACAGCACCCTCTGATTCTGTGAAAAGCAGATCCTCCTACCTGACGGGCCGGAGATGCTGATGGCTTCATGTAAGTAAGAAACTGTTTTGGCAAAGATCTAGCTTGCTAGAACGAAGTTTTAGACACTAGGAAGTGGGTGATTTTTGTAACCAGACCGGTCTCTTTTTCTCTTGCATAGTATCACTTAAATCTATGTTCTTTATTAATAAACTGAGTTTTACCATAAAACATCTCAGTGCTGTTATATTGAAATAAGCTATGAATCCCAGTTGAATCAAAAGACTGGTGTGTATTCTGTCTGTTTGGAGACAGCGAACTTGGTTACTTTCTATGAATGTCCAGTAGGGTGACCAGATGGCCTGATTTTATAGGGACAGTCCCGATATTTGGGGCTTTTTCCTACATAGGTGCCTGTCCCCATTTTTCACACTTGCTATCTGGTCATCCTAATGGCCAGATTGAGAGGGACTGGACACTGCAAAAAGATGCCTCCGGGGAACTGGGGTTCCCTAGAAGTTACCTGCAAGGCCAGGTTAGACTGGCAGTCTCGAGGAGTTTGCTGGCAAGTTAGGTGCAGCAGGGAGATGTCACATTGTTTCAGTTCTTGCTGAGGCAGAGAGGTAACACGGTGGCTTATGGTACTGGGCTCCCTGAGGACAGATGGCAATCGGCGGCACAGAGAGACAGAGTGACTTGCCCAAAGTCAAAGAGGGAGTCTGCGGCAAAGCCAGGGACCAAACCCTGACTCCCTTCTCATTCCCTGCCTCAATGCCTTAACCACAAGACTATCCTTCCTTATGCTACAAAAGACACTGACAGTCAGTGGTATCCATCGGTTTGAATACTGGATTGGGAGACAGGACTCCTGGTTTCTATTGCTCACTCCATCACTGACTCACCACATACCTGTGGACAAGTCGCTTTGCCTTTCTGGTTCTCATCCCCCACCCCTGTCTGTAAAACAGGCTGATAACATTGATCTACCTCATGGGCGTTGTGAGACCCAATTAATAAATGTTTATAAAGTGCTTGGAGATCTGCTGTCTGGTTCTAGTTATTAGCATGATTATCTACCATTGAACATATACAGCATCAGCGCGAAAGACTCTGGAGAAGGGCAGAGGATCGTTGTTATCGCTACCTGACAACCACATCAGCAAGGTGTCTCCATTATGACTGTCTCTCAGAATCAGGTATCGATTCTGCCAAAATGAGGCAGGAGGGAGGCCCAGGCCGCAAGGCAGTAGCGAGAACGGGAAGAGAACGCAGCCACCGCTTGTGCTGTCGTGCCAGCTCTGATGATCAACTTCTGCAATCAGACATCTCGCGTACTCCGCTGCATAACCCTTATCCCCTTAGCATGGGATGGTGTTACACTCCCTCCTTCCCCTCCCTCTCTTCCCCCCCCCCCGCTTCTTTCCTCCAGGGACGCGGAGCGCTTTGCTTGAGGGCACTGAGTGAATCATCCAGTAACACAGAAATCTCTGAGTCCTCTTTAGACATCCCAGGAGGAGGCAGATCTGAGGGAAGTCAGCAGAGAAGATGCCTGCAGCAATGTCAGTTCTAGAACAGTCGGGCTGACAAGATTCTGAGCAGGGATTAAGGTTGGGATCAGGGAGGCAGGGAAATGAAAAAAGATTCTGGTTTTCAGGCATGCTTTTATTGTGTTTGTCTTCTTGTTTGTTCTTAAGGAAGATTGACTCCCTGGGCATTCGACTTTAAAAGGCCCCAGATTACCTTCCTGAAAAGGCCCGGTGTTCACCTCAACACCACTTAGATGCTGCCGCCTCCAAAGACTTATGTTAACATAACAAGAGTGTGGCAGGCAAACCTCTGAAGGTTCAGACCTCAGGATAAGCACCTCACCTTCCAGCTGTTTTTCTGAACCTCCTGGAACCCCTGGGCCTGGATAACTGGGCTGGGCAAGCTCTTGAGTAATGATTCTCTCTGGGCCAAATCCAGATGTGATGTAGAAGGAGTCTAATCTATCCCTGGTGCAGCCCCACCAGGGATGAATTTGGCCCTTGGTGTCTAAAACTGGGGTAACTTACACCTTTATCCAGCCCCTCAGCATGTAAGTTGCGCCCATTTAGGTTTCTTTAAGCCTCATGTACACCTATAATAATCCTTAGCTCTTCAATTGTGTTCACCTGGAAACTTTTTTCACAACCGTGAACATTTGTCAGTCACATTTGTGAGTCCTCGCTGCTTCCCCATGCATTCTGGGAAGACATGGGCAACTATCCCATAGTGCCTCAGCAGGGGATGGAGTACCAGGAAGACACACACACAGAGCAGCATCAGCAACACCTGGACCGACGCACTCTGGGGTGTCCTACCTCAAAAGGAGCAAGCGTGAAGGAAGCCAGGCGAAAGCAATTATACAGGCATGGATGGGGCTCCCATCTAAAGTGCAAGAACTGGTTACAGGAAGACAGCTCTGTGCCAGGCTGTTGGCAAAGTCAACACATGGTTAGCTGTCATGGTTACAAACCAAGGATTATTGTGTGTGAACACAAACTAGATCACTAACCTGTCACAAACACGTTGAAAGTTCTAGTGTGGACAGGGTCTGACGCTCACTCGCAGCTATTCGTTGAGGTACCTCATGCCTCAGTTTGACGCTCAGTCTCAAGACTTCCAAGTCTCCCTGCTTCCAACATGGAAGCATGGAACTGCCATTCTGGGTTATTTTGGCCTTCATTGAGCTCCCTGTAGGAACCAGAAAACACAGACGCAGCAAAAAATGAAAACAGAATTCGGAAGGGGCGGAGGGAGAAGTTAACCAACCTTTTGTGAACCTGCACAGCGGGTTAATTTGAATCTTGGACCCTTGTTTGCTCCTTTCTTACTTTATCGGAGACGTTCTCTCAGGAGTGGCTGAAGACCCTGCTATGAAACAATGGGTGCCCTGCAAATGAATCTTCTGTCTAGCTAAAGTACTGGCGTGCCCCCATTACAATAATACCTGAGGACATCATAATTTTTATTGTATTTTCCCTGTATTCATCCCTGAATACATTTTTACTGTATTCATCCCAAGTAGAGCTGGGTAGGAAATGATTTTCCCATCATGGAAAAATTTAAAAGATTTCAAAACATCTTCCCATTGCACATTGAAACAAACCCCAGACCTTTCATTTCCCCCCCACAAAAACAAACAAAAAGAAAATTAAATTAAATAAAACAGAGGCAGAATGTGTGGGAGAGACACTAGAATAAGCACCTGGGTCAGAGCCCGCACCTGGGATGTGGAGACCCAGGTTGAAGTCCTCGCTCCAAATCAGATTCTCTCAGTTTTGACCAGAAATTCCTTCCAGCAAAAGTTCTGTTGAAACCAACTCCATTCCTGCAAAAAGTTTTGGTTTCAACGAATTGGCATTTTCCAATGAAAAACGGTTTAGTCAAAAAAAAAAATCCCAGCCAGCTCTGCTTCCATGTCCTCCGTTGGTGCCCCTAACCACTGCACCATCCTCCCTCAAGACAGAGAGAAGAGGTGGGCACAGCGTACGGTGGCCGATATGGAATCCCACCACTCCCGGCTGCTGCTAGCTCCCCTTTCCTTCAAGTCATGTGACCTACAGGATGGCAACAGCCACACCATGGGCTTCCTCACCCACTGCTGGCCATGCACATGTTGCCTGCTGTCTTCTGACCACAGCTGTGTCAGGGCCCTGTCTAGCCACGGGGCCTAAATCTTGAATTCCAGTGAACCTGGTCTTGCACCCATTGACCTCAATGGCAAAACACTCCTTGACTGAAACAGGAGCAAGGTCAGACTCCCACCTCATCATTAAACATCACGGCCCCATGTCCGGTCTTGCTGTAAAGAAAGGCAGCTTTCCCTAGCAGAGGCCCCTAAGCTATCCATGCCCCAGCAAGCTGAACTAGAGAAACAGCTTTTGGGAAGTTCATTTTATTCCTTAGGGGGCTTTCTCCCTCTAGCTTCAACCAAAAAAAAAAGTTAAAGCATCCCACAGCGTGGCTGGAGGGGAAGTTTCTGTGCTTACCCTTCTGTGCACGAGGAGGGAGGGAAGGTCAGTGAAGGAGAAGGTGCCATGGGAGGAACTGGATTTAATAGCACTTCCCAAAAAGAAATGTCCCACCTCACTTCAGGCAGGGTTGTGAAAGAGAAAAGGAAGAGCCTATTGCTAAACCCAAGGTTTCCTTAACTTCAAAGCAGGCAGGGGTTGTCTTCATGTCTCCCACCTTGGGGTTCTCCCATCCCACCCTGGGAGGAGGCTGTCTCTGTGCATCTCACATACAGGGGCAGGGGTCCTATTGCCATACCTCTTACCATCAGAGCTCATTCTGGCCAACAGTGGAGGGGTTTTATCTCCTCTGGCCTGCATTGAACAAGCAATTACGGCCAGAGCCCACCTGGCCTGCTTTATGAGTCTGGCTATCCCAGACCCCCTCTAGCCCACATTCAGAGCTGTGGTATCCTGGAGTCCCCCCTGATTTGTGAGCAGAGAGTGTGTCATCAGAGTCCCAGCTGCTGTGTCTTACTAAAGAGAGACGGTAGCAGTGCTTAATTTGTGCCAGGGCTAAGCCCCGGCACCTCTGGGCTTGACAGTTCATAGCCCCGGTGCCTCCGGGCTTGGTGCATCAGTTATGAACATTAAAAAATTGCTTGAGCCCCAACACCTAATTGTTTGAGCTCCGACATCTCTTTCATTACAAATTAAGCATTGGAAGGTAGGATAGTTCAAACACCCGTTCCAGAGCAGTTACTGACCCCTCTGAACCAAACGCTGCTGCAATCACCCGTCGTTCAGTCAACGTTTCCATTCGAAGCAAATCTGGATTCTCTTCCCTCCAGTCTATTTCTTTCTTTCTTCCTTTTTTTTTTAAATCTCTTATCTTCCAACCAACCATTAACTTTCTCCCCCCAGTCTCACACACCCCTCTTCTCTCCCTCTCCCACCCCCATCCTCCTGACCCATTTGAGCTCTTTTGTTATGTCTTCAAACTGATGGCCCGGCAGACACAACTCTTTCACTCCATCATTACTGTCTGCGCAATGTTGTGTCAGTTCCACCGTGACTCTTTTGCCTGGGCCTATCCTCTGCATTTTGATGGTATAATACACCTCACAGCGCCATCAGAACATCAATACCACACCAAGAGCTGCTCACAAGATGGGCCGTAATGCTTTTGTACTCAAACATAATTCTCCGCTTTGCCACTCTGACACTTTCAGTTTAGGCCCTTTTATTTTTTTCCCCTTCTTTCCCCTTCAAGATACAAAAGACACCAAGTTTTTTTTCCCCCCTCTCCCTCTTTCCCCCCCTTCAATATACAATATTCAACCCTCTGTTTTCAGGGTGGATTCCCCCCCCCCTCCCTTTTTTTATTTAAGTTTTTCTTTTAACTTTCAAGGTCAACAGGGACAGATAATGCCACCAGTGCCTGTTTGATATGTGAGCGCTATTGGCGTCCATTGCCACGGTTTCCGTGGTAACACAGTAACCATTAATTTTCAATTAAAGTAGACAAAAAGCCCGATGACAGCTCCAGGTCTGCTGAAGATGTCAAGAATCCGTATTAATATACAGCAAGAGAGCATAATTGTGTGTCCATCTTCCCGAGCAACGAAAATGGGGGGATAATTACCAGCTAGAAAGCCACTCTGTAATTTTGTTCTTACTGTCACCACAACCCTACATATTAGCATAAATTAAAAGCAGGGTTTATTGTTACCAAAGTGCATTGATATTTCCAGCCTATTTTCTTCCTTTTAACTGTTTGTTGTTGATGAGTGACTCCTGAATGCACGGTGAGGGTGCACCCACAGGAACTATCTGGATACAGAGAAGTAAGGAATGAAGTCTTTGGAAGGTAAAAGGAAGAAAGAGAAGTTCATTTATGTATAGGGACTATTCTTGGATCAAATGCCCAGCTTCCTTCCATCCTCATCAACTTCTTCCAGGAATTAGAAATCTCAACAATATGTTGTCTCTCAGCTGGGGATGCTCAGCTCTGGCATTTCCTCCAAATTCTCTGCACTTCCATCCCTTTCTCGGATTCTCCATCCTAGACAGTCTCAGGACGGAGATAGTTCTCTGATTCACTCTCTCAGTTATGGAGTATTTTCATTCTCTGGACTCCAGATCCAAGACTTTTCCGATTGTTCCTTGGGTACCTCCAAACCGAAGCATCTTTCTTTCAAATGTCACAACCTCCCCACCTGGGCAGTTCGAGGAAAGGAAGCCTTAGCTTTTGGCTCTCTCTTTCATTGAGTCTCCTGGAAGAAAGCTATTTCTGTTGCCTCACTCTCCATTTGCAAATGCTTGTAGGGTCAAGTCATGTCCATTCTCCGCACTCACCATCCCAGGACAATCTGAGAGCCAATGGCTTTTCACTCTCCACATTCTCAATCCAGGATGTCCCGGAATTGAGACATTCCCATTCTCCACACTTGCCGACATAGACCTGAGAAGATGCTTCCCTTCTTCACACTTTCTGGTCCCCTTTTCCCTTCCAAGCAACTCATCCAGTGTTAAATAATTAGCCCCTCAGTCTCCAATACTGTCATTACCTCCTCTTCAGGACTCACCTTGAAGTTGGAATAGATGTAAGTCTCTAACTGCTGGGTTCTTAGTGACAGCTGCTGAATCCATGAATTTAAGTGAATGGAAAAAGCGGGTTCCTTGTATCATATCCAGAGAAAGCTGTCCTTCAAAAGGGAATTTAGTGTAATTACCCTTAAGGGAGCTATCCTCACACAGTCAGTCACAACACTGACCTGCTGGCTGGGATCTGACAGGGAAATTACAGGCTGTATACTCAACAGAAGGGGCTTCCTCCCTTCTTAGGAGAAAGATGAAATGCAGAGGCTTGAAAAGAAAAGTATCGGCTTCTAGGGTTTTAAATCAATTTCTTACACAGGGTTTTCCTTTGTACAGAAATTAGTGGGGGGAAATAGGTGTTTTGTGAATGGCGATAAGAATCCTGGAAATATGAATTCCAGTTACATGGGGAAAGCTGCTTCTCAGGAAGTATTGTCTTAAATAAATATACAATTAGAAGAGGAGCGTGACAAAGACCAGAGCTGGGGCCACCCCCCGTTAAAGTGGCTGGCTGGGAATAAGTTTGGTGGGTCTCAATCCTTATCCTAGTAGATAAGTGTCATCCCCACAAAACCATCTAAATACTATCTAAATACTCACCTGGCCCTCACCACCATATTAACTAAGCTCCTAGCCATCAGCAGCAGAGAGGCTAAGGATCAAATGGACCAGGCTGGGGACTGACTGGATAAGCAGCAGTTCTGCAGAAAAGGACCTGGGGATTACAGTGGACGAGAAGCTGGAAAGGAGTCAGCAGTGTGCCCTTGTTGCCAAGAAGGCCAACGGCATATTGGGCTGCATTAGTAGAAGCATTGCCAGCAGATAGAGGGAAGTGATTATTCCCCTCTATTCGGCACTGGCGAGGCCACATCTGGAGTACTGCATCCAGTTTTGGGCCTCCTACTACAGAAAGGATGTGAACAAATTGGAGAAAGTCCAATGGCAGGCAACAAAAATGATTAGGGGACTGGGGCACATGACTTATGAGGAGAGGTTGAGGGAACTGAGATTGTTTAGTCTGCAGAAGAGAAGAGTGAGGGGGGATTTGATAGCAGCCTTCAGCTACCTGAAGGCGAGTTCCAAAGAGGATGGAGCTCGGCTGTTCTCAGTGGTGGCAGATGACAGAACAAGGAGTAGTGGTCTCAAGTTGCAGTGGGGAGGTTTAGGTTGGATATTAGGAAACACTATTTCACTAGGAGGGTGGTGAAGCACTGGAATGGGTTACCTAGGGAGGTAGTGGAATCTCCATCGTTAGAGGTTTTTATAGCCCGGCTTGACAAAGCCCTGGCTGGGATGGTTTAGTTGGGGGTTGGTCCTGCTTTGAGCAGGGGGTTGGACTAGATGACCTCCTGAGGTCCCTTCCAACACTGATATTCTATGATTCTATGATTCACACAGACTGCATCTCCTCATGCCCATCAAGGCAATGTTGGAGAAGCTTACACTGTTTTTTCCTGTTTCCTGTTCCTTGTTCTATAGATAAATGCAGGACTTCAGTCTCCAGATGCTTTCAAGCCAGCCTCTTTTGCAGCCCCAAACTCACTTTGAACTTTTAAGTATGGAATCACAGCGACAAACTCCACGATTACGTTGGTGGACACATGATTTGCAATTATAGCTCTGGAGGCTCACAAGGCTGCCTTGGCAAGGTAAGATAGCTCAGTGGTTAGCGCTCCAGTCTGGAAATTGGGAAACTCATGTTCAATTCTGTATTCCACCACAGCCTCTTTGAGTGAGCTTGGGCAAGTTCCTTACACCCAAATCGTCAAAGACAATTAGGCACATAGAGATCTAAACCTAGGCATTATTTGCTCTGGGAATAGTACCACTTTCTTACCTTGCAGTAGGGTTGTGAAGATAAATACATTAAAAAGTGTGAGGCACTCAGATACCATGGTAATGGGGGGCCAGATAATGCCACAGATAGATAGATTCAGCTGCTTAATTCCAGCTGTTAGTTTCAAAACCTTTTATCTTCAGGGAAGCAGCTGAGCAAACCCGCCAGCCAATAGGCACCCCTGATTTGCTGCTTCTATCTACTCCCATTCTTCTCTTTGGCAGGAGCCTTTCATTCCTTCCTAGCCATGTTCTACCTTGGTGTTGGGATCCAAAACTACTGGGATTCTGCCTCTGCAGACACTCTAGGCTCAGTCTCACCTTGTTCCTTGTTATTCTTACTGGACTTGGATTAGGAACGATCATTTACTGAGATATATACAATGCCTGTGACAAATGGGCCCCCCCACGCCTAGTTGAGGCTGCTCATGCAATATAAACGATAAACAATAATCTTTAGATTAGGGCAGGGAATTTGTGGAAGATGTTTTACTGGTTATAAAGCCCCAGGTATAATTACGGTGATGACTTCCTTACCCATGCAAGGCTTTGGGGGCTCTCTGCATTAGTAGAATTAGATCATCCCGGTCACCGCTTTCAAAGATGGCTTTGTGGCCAGGAAGCCAGAGGAATAACTCACTAATTCTAAGAGAAGTTAAGATGTATAAGGCAAGCTATGCACCAAGACACAATAAATCACCTTCCGTCCCTGGGTGGTGTTAGTATCCCCGGGATGCTGGAGGTTCTGTCTTTCTGATGAGGCTTACATCTGAGGCGGTGACCCTTGAGAGCCATTGGAAATCCCATGGCAGGTTTGGCAAGAGTGTGAACCCTGGTGTCCTGACCAGATTCCAGTTTGCATAATTACCTTCTTTGGACTTGATGTAAATTGATTTAGCTCCATTGAAGTCAGTGGAATTATGCTGATTTACACCAAATAAGGATGGTCTAAATTCCATCCTACAGATTCACTTGCATAGAGCATTTTCCTTCGCGTCCCTATCCTAAACGGTTGCATAGTGTTGTTGCATGCTGTTAAACAGACACCACTGCCCACCCCAGCAATGGTAGATGAAGTAGTGCCTGTATATTTTATCTTCGTAGAGAACTCTGGGGACCCTTTAGGATGAAAGATAAGTTGACGTAAGCCATGTGGCACTCTGCCCCCTTCTCGTAGCAGCTAGGCAACTAGCAATTGATGAGACTGCTACAACCTTAGCTAACACAGCTGTCTTTTACCTCAGGCATTAGAGGCTCATGTCTTAAGCTTCAGAGGTCCCAGGTTTGATCTCCATTGCTGATGTCTCACCCAAGGCGTTGGTATTACAACTGTTGTTAATATGCCTAACACAGCCTGTGGGACTCCACATATCATCCAATCACCGGAAATGGGCCAAATTCTGCTCCCAGTTAAACCAGTGTAAATCCAGAGCAACTCCATTGAGGTTACAATCAGTTGGAGTTCTTCTGAGGTCTACGCTATACACTTCCATCAGTATAACGCTGCTGTTCAGGGGTGTGAAAAAACACCCTCCTGAGCAACGTGGTTATACAGACCAAACCCTTGGTGTGGACCGCGCTCTGCCAACGGGAGGGCTTCTACCATCGACATAGCTCCCGCCTCTCATGGAGATGCGTTAGCTACGACGACGGGAGAAGCTCTCCTGTTGTCTGCAGCATCGTTTTAAGCATAGACCTGCCCCGAGAGCACAGTTGGGCTGTGTGTCATTAGGAGACAGACTGGCCGATATTGACGATTGCTCTCTATACGTCAGGGAGGTAAACACCAGGGAGGGATAAGAGCTACTGAAGCTAAAGGACAACATTGGCCCAAGAACAAATGGCAATAAATGGGCCAGGAATCAATTAATGTTAGAAATTAGAGGTTTGTACCCACCAGAGGACTGAGGTTCTGGAACAGTCTCCCAAGAGGATTTGGGAGGGGCAAAGAACCGAATTAGTTTTAAGATATAGCTTGATAAGTTTATGAAGGGGAAGATATGACAGGTTTGCCTGTGATAGCAGGGGACTGGACTTAGTGGCCCACGAGGTTCCTTCCTGTCTGATATTCCTATTTTTAAAAGAGCCATCCTGATGATTTGCAGGGGCAGGTATGGGAGGGAGGGTGACAGAACAGGTGTGTCGCCCAGAGAGTCTGAAATCCTTTTGTCTTGGCTGACCGGGCTTTCCCAACCCGCCAGACTAGGGCAATTTCACAAGCCTCTCCCCCAAGCCTGTGCTGCACAGAGATTGAGCACCAGTACCTTACAGGCTCAGGTGCTAAGCTTGCTGTGACCAGCAGCTTTCTCTGCCATGTCCAGCGTGCGTGTGTGTGTGTGTGTGTGTGTGTGTGTGTGAGTGAGTGAGAGAGAGACTCACACACAGAGAAAAGGAAGCTGGCTTCCCAGAGCTAAATTTAGCAGGCAATGGAGGGAAAGCATAAATATGACTCAAAGGCAACTCTGGACTTGTCCTACTCATGACTCTCAAACGCCTTTCTCCTTACCTGGTTTGTGATACAAGTAATGCTGGTCAAAATTATTTTGCACTGAAAAATGGCCTTTTTTGGGGGGGGAAAACTTTTTTTTTTTTTTGGCAAAAAATTTCTCTCTCTCTTACCCGCTCCCATCTTTTCCAGTGATTTGACAAAATCCCAAATCACTTCAGATGTGTTTGGTTGGCAACAATAAAAAAATTCAGTTTTTCATTAAAAAAAAAATCTTTGAAAATTTAAACAAATTTCCAAACTTTTCCAAGAACAGCAATGACCATTTTTTGAACTGCTCTGCTTCTCGGTCAATGGTTTGCTGTTGTGAATTTCATGCCTAGCACGATGGAGTTTTTGCTAATTTATCATCTGACCTCTCATCCCTTTCACTGCATTAAGTTCTTTGGAGTAGGGATCTGGAGCGAGGCTTTTTGTTCTGGTTGTACAGTGCCTAACACCCTGAGGACTTGGTCCATGACTGGGGCTCCTAGGTTCTACCACAATACATATAATAAATATAATAATAATATGATCTTCTACCATGTTCACACCCTGCCCAGATTATGGTGTCTGTCCTCTGTTACAATGCCTATCCATTCTGCAATGCTGCTGCTCCCCTATAATTACTAAAATGTGCACGAGCTCAAGGGTGGCCAACCTGAACCTGAGAAGGAGCCAGAATTTACCAATGTACATTGCCAAAGAGCCACAGTAATATGTCAGCAGCCTCCCATCAGCTCCCCGACCCCACCCTGCTCCCAGTACCTCCCACCCACCAACAGCCCCACCGATTAGCGCCTCCCCCTCCCTCCCCGCACCTCCCAATCAGCTGTTTTGTGGCATGCAGGAGGCTATGGGGGGGGCGAAGGAGGAATGAGGGCACGGCAGGCTCAGGGGAGGGGTTGGGAAGGAGTGGAGTGGGGGCAGGGCCTGTGGCAGAGCCAGGGGTTGAGCCGTGAGCACCCCCCAGCACACTGGAAAGTTGGCGCCTGTAGCTCCAGCCCCGGAGTCGGTGCCTATACAACAGTGGTTCTCAAACTTTTGTACTGGTGACCCCTTTCACATAGCAAGTGCCTGAGTGCGACCCTCCCTTATAAATTAAAAACACTTTTTTATATATTTAACCCCATTATAAATGCTGGCGGCAAAGCGGGGTTTGGGGTGGAGGCTGACAGCTCATGACCCCCCATGTAATAACCTCGCGACCCCCTGAGGGGTCCCGACCCCCAGTTTGAGAACTCCTGCTATACAAGGAGCTGCATATTAACTTCTGAAAAGCCGCATGTGGCTCCGGAGCCCCAGGCTGGCCACCCCTGCTCTAGCCTCATTCTATTCTATTTGGGTTCTGTGCCTCACCCATTATATTGGTATAATCCCTCTGGAATCACGTCTGTTCTACACCCATCAAAGCAAGCTTGGACAGCCAGCTGCTAGGCTGTGTCTAGTCCCATCCAGCATCTCATTCCCAAAAATGTGTTTCACTCAAAATGGAATAATCTTGTATGAACCTTATCCTGGTAGCCCCAGCACAGCCCTTGACTTTCATTGTAATGAGGATGGTCGCATGGTTAAGGCACAAGACCGGCACCCATGAGATTTGGGGTCAATTCCTAGCTCTGACACAAACTTCCTGTGTGACTTAAGGCAAGTCTGTGCCTCAATTCCCCCTCCATTAAATGGAGTTAAAGATACTGCCTTTCTCTTCTCTTGTTGTCTATTTAGATTGCAAGCTCTTCAAGGCAAGGAGTCTCTTACCATGCATTTGTTCGGACAGCACCTAGCACAATGGGGCCCCAAATTTGGATGGGACCTTTAAGCACAACTGCAGGACAAAGAAATAATAGCGATCACATGAAACCCGTCAGTACTTCTCAGAGGCTTTGATCCTGCTGCCTCATATTACCCACAGCTGCATCTAGGTTTCCCTTCATGACACCCAGAGGAGACTGCCAGTGCTTTATGCCAGAAGGCTGGGGTCCCTCCAGCTCTTAGAACGCCCTGCTCACGCAGTCGGAGCTAGCAAAGGGTCAAAAGGATCCTGGCTCGCCTTCCTTCCCCCATTGATATAAATACCAGCCTACCAGTCGACACAGAGTACATACATCTTAAACAAACACTTGGCTGGGCTGTTTATCTCCACAGCCTTTAAACAAACGCTTTCAAAGGTTTCTGCTGATATGAGAGATTTACTGAAAACCATTCGCCCTTCTTAAAAGCCTCTCAGTTTATGCTGCTATGGGTGAAACGAACAGTGTTTTAGCCTGGAGTTTTCTGTCTTCTGACCGCATGTTTATCCTAGGGGCCGCCACTGGCTTTGATAGGAGAGTAACACAGGCCCAAACCTTTATGAGGAAAAATATAAAATAAACCCAGAAACTGTGTGTGCGCGTGGGGGGAAGGGTGAGTGAAAAGTTTGGTTCTCATTAATTTTGCACACAACATACTTCCTCCTTGGCTACAGCATCCCGTGTCAGTATGCCGCAACTTCCAGTCTTCCTGTGAAGTTTTCCATCTCAGCAATTGGCTAAGATGTCTCTGAATTATATTTAGCATCTCTTGGCAAATTTGTAACCTAAGGTCTGGACTACACACAATGTTGCACTGGTTGAACTAAAATTGGTTTTTAAAACTAGTTTAGTTAAATCAGTGAACACCCCTGTCGGGACGCTTAAATCATTGTAATAATAATGCCTTTGCGTTACAGAGAACTTTTCATGAATAGATCTCAAAGTGCTTACAAAGGAATCACTATCATCATCTCCATTTTACACATGGGGAAACTGAGGCAAAGGGTGGTGAAGCAACTTATTCAAAGTCACTCAGCAAACCAGTAGCAGATCCAGATGTTAAACCGAAGTCTCCCGAGTCCCAGCCCAATGGCCTTTCCACTAGGCCACACTGTCTCCAATAAGCTTATATCGATTTAGCGTAATTGAGTAAGGAGTAGACAAACTAAAATGGAAAAAGTCAGGTTTAAAGTCATTTAAGAGTGTCTACACCAGGGCTTGCACCAGATTCATCACTTTAAAAAGCACACGTCTAGTTAAAGCAGAGTCATTTTGTGGCTAGTCATGGCCCAATTTGCAATGATGACTCCGGGTATGTCAACCCAGCACACTAAGTCCAGGTCTACCGGATCCACGCTTGCGCACCTGGTGTTTCCAGGCCCGTGCTTGAGCATCCATGCTACATTGTAAAGATGGGTTTACAATTGCTGGAGCTAGGTCTCACAGCTGTGTTAATGCGTCCATACTGTGCTATGCAGACCTTCAGACTTGGGCCTGCGGCTTGAGCTGCATCCACACTGCAAAATGACAGGACTTGGACCCAAGTCTCAGCAGGACTTGGGCTCTGACCTGCTCCCGCAGCAGGATCCTAGGGCCCAGGTGCTTGCTGACCCAAGTTAGCCTGATTTGTATATGAATGGACGTGGGGCTTGGGCTCAAACCTGAGTCAGAACTGAGGCTTTGTGGGCAGTATAGATATAGCCTTAGAAGCTTTTTCTACACGCAAACCTTCTACAACTTTAATTAGACCAGTATAGTTAAAGCAAGATGCTCCCTCAGTGTGGATGCAGTTATACTGCGAACACCTGGGTGACACGCTTATTTCAGTTTAGCTTAAACTGATTCCCAATTGATTTAAGCTAAGGCCTTGTCTACACACACCGCTTTGACTGTACTGGTATAGGTAAAGCAGCACAAGACCCCTTGTATGGATACCCATATAGGGAAATAAACTCCTTTAAACCAGTGTAACTGTCTCATGTGGACAAGACCTAGTTTCGTTTTTATTTGCTAGATGGTTCTAGACCAGGTCTCTCCTGAGCCAGACGCAGTGGAGGGCAAGGAGAGAAAGAGGGAGAGAAGGAACATTTCTGGCTTTTAATTTCCCCGACCTTTCCCTTCAAGCAGATGGAAGCTGCTTTCACTCTCAGTGTTTACATGAAAACATCCAGCCTTTCCTGCCCACCACCCCTTTTCTGGCTCTTACCTGATGGCTCCAGGGCAAAATACTTTTGTGTTTCACCTCCAAAGAGACTTTTCAACACCTGAAACCTCACAGCCAGTTCCTCCCCTTCTGGAGACAAGCTTGGGCACTTGGAGGAGGAGGTAGGGGAGTCAGAGCGAGAGAGACCAGAAAGCCCTGGGAATAGTAGGGACAGCTGGATAGGAAAACCTGACGTGTTAAGGTGCATTCAGAGATAATTTACTGCAGAAGGTGAAAATTGCAATGGGTCTGGTTATAAACAGGCAAGGAAGGGCATGCTGTGAGGATCCCCCACTGCTAGAGGTGGGAAATCGGTGTAAGAAGGGGACAGATATTGCTCTCATTTACACCAGTGTAAATCCGGAGTAACACCATTAATTGGATTGACTTCAGAGGGCTTTAGCTCACCCCCTTGCAAAGTAACTTCACTGAAATCAGTTGGGTTAGCCAAGATCTGCACTGGTGGAAGTACAGGCAGACTGGGGCAGAGATATAATTATCATTAGTTGTACAGTGGTAAATGTTGGCTGGGAAGGGAAGAAGTGCTATTGGGGACAGTGCCTTTAAGGGGTGAGCTTCCCAGACAGAGAGCCTGAGTGGGGTGCTGCGGCGTTCTTGTTGCTATGTCCAAGCAAAGAAAAAAGCAGAGCTCTTGCAAACACCCTGAGCACTGAATGATTGCAAAACACAACTGTAACCCTAACAGCCCACTGGCGAAGGGTTCACTGCCATGTAACAGCAGTTCCTATCAAGCCTGACAAACTCACTACACTTAACACAGTGCTGTCAGGGTACTTGTCTATAAAGAATATCACATGAGATATCATATGAAAGCCAGGGACACATTGGTCATTAATACGATTGTATTAGTACTCTTGGAGGAATTATCATAGAATCACAGAATATCAGGGTTGGAAGGGACCTCAGGAGATCTAGTGCAACCCCCTGCATAAAGCAGGGACAATCCCCAATTAAATCAGCCAACAGATTTTTGTCCCATATCCCTAAATGGCCTCCTCAAGGATTGAACTCACAATCCTGGGTTTAGCAGGCCAATGCTCAAACCACTGAGCTATCCCTCCCCCTACTTACTGATATTATGCTTTAAAGTCTGTAACCAAACAAAGGGAAAACCAGGTTTTCTTTCAGACAAGAGGGAGGGTCAGACAATGGGTAGTTCTTTTGCATCCGAGGTGAACACCAAATGCCAGGAGGATGAAACAGTGTGGTGTCAGGACATACTGGAGTCTGAATCCCAGGGGATCATGTTGGCTCTTGAGACAAAGACAAGGAAACTTTGAGGAATATAAGGAGAAGCAAAAGGGCATCTTGTTATCCATCGCTGCGGGAACAAAGAGTTCAGTAGTGCTCTTTGCATCTATGAATGGTTGAGCCCCAGCCATGTGAGTTGGTGATGCTAAGAAATAGCTGTAGGTGAGAAAACTGCCTGAGGCAAGGATTGCAGCCTGTTAACTTTTCGTTGCTAGAAAACACGTTATACTTTTATTTGTAACCATTTTCTGTTTCCATTATCTCTGCATAATGTCACTTAAAGCCCTGTTCTTCATTAATAAACGAATTCTTGTTTTATTATGAATTCATCTCAGTGCTGTTTCAGTAAAGTGAGGCGCGTAACCTCAGCTGAGCCAGCAGACGGGTGTATGTATTCTGTCTCTCTGGAGACAGCGGACTTGGTAATTTCTGCCCCGTGAAAGCATGACAACAGCCCGTAGGAACTCCAGTCATGGACCTGGACCCCATTGTACACACAGAGAACAAAAAGCTAGTCCCTGCCCCAAAGAGCTTCCAATCTAAGTGTAAGACAAGACAATATATTTCCATACAAGATAGTACATTTCCCTTTTCAGTAGTCCCTCCATTTTGGTTTGTTCATGGAGGATCTGACCCGAAGTTCAGTTTGCTTATGCTGTAAGGTGTTTCAAGAGGATAGGAATATTTTCCTTTGTTTGAAATGGTCCACAGCATCCTTTTTACAGCCCTTGCCGGCCTATCACATACTCACATGACACCCACATTGGTAAACAAGGCATCCATCAGGGAGTTATCAATACCGTGCAATGCTTTCCAACAGGGAGACTGCATAGAGGGTGCCTACAGATGGAGTGAGATCTCTAAATTAGAGAGAAGCTTTGTCATCTAATATCCTTGGCTTTTTCCATTGGAGAATCAAATGACACAGGCTCAATTCTGCTCTTACACTGGTGTGAAGCACTAAGATGAGTGATGCAAAACCAGTGCAAATGAGGATAGGAATTCAGCCTATTCTCTTTAAGAAACCTTTTTAAATGCTCCATGAAATAATAAAGGGATAATGATCATACTCTGCCCTTTCTTTTAATCTGTGGATCTCAAAGCACGTTAGCAGCATGAATGAATGAAGCCTCACTACGCCTCTGGGAAGTAGGTCATTTTTATTTCCCCTGTTTTACAGATGGGAAAATGGAGGCACCACAGGGGGAGGGAGGGAGTGAGTTACATCAAGCAATCTGTACTAGAGTTGGTCAGAAATTGTTGGGGAGGGGGGTGGGTGTTTCAACAGAAAATTTCAAGTTTTGGGTAAATTATTTTGGCACCAAACTGAAATAGTTTGATTCTAAAATGCTGCTGTGGTGCCTCATGGGATTTATAGTTCAGGTGCCTCAGGCTCCTATTCTCCTCTATAGGCTGGGCTCCCTGGTCAGACTACATCTCCCATAATGCACTGCAGTCTCCTCTCTTGGTGCATCATAGCAGTCACGGGGTGGCTGTGTCACAGCAGCTGAATTCCCAGGCATTCCAAAATCTTGAAGCAGTCCCCCATAATCATGAAACTGTAAAAACAATACATTTGTTGTTCTCTGCTACTTGCATGAATCATAGAATATCAGGGTTGGAAGAGACCTCAGGAGGTCATCTAGTCCAACCCCCTGCTCAGAGTAGGACCAATCCCCAGACAGATTTTTGCCCCAGATCCCTAAATGGCCCCCTCAAGGATTGAACTTGCAACCCTGGGTTTAGCAGGCCAATGCTCAAACCACTGAGCTATCCCTCCCACCCTCTGACCTCAGTTTGGATTCTGGTGGGTATGGGGCTATGACCAGGCATTTGTGGGCCTTCTGTTCTTTCAAGAAGTTTATGTGATATATTTGCATCCCCTTTCCCCTCCTGGGTGCTGGATCTTTACTTCTTGAGGTATGACAAGAAGTACTGGGCAGCAAGGGAGATTTAGGTTAGAGATTAGGAAAAACTTTCTAACTGTAAAGGTGGTTAAGCTGTGGAATAAACTTCCAAGCAGGGCCGGCTCCAGGCACCAGCTTAACAAGCAGGTGCTTGGGGCTGCCAAGGGAGGGGGGCAGCACCTGCGGCAATTCGAGGGCGGCAGGTCCCTCACTCCCTCTAGGAGCGAAGGACCTGCCGCTGAACTGCCGCCGCCGATCGCGGCTTTTTCTTTTTTTTTCCAATTGCTGCCGCAGATCACGATCGCGGCTTTATTTATTTATTTATTTATTTTTTGCTTGGGGCGGCAGAAATGCTGGAGCCGGCCCTGCTTCCAAGGGAGGCTGTGAAATCCCCATCATCAGAGGTTTTTAAGAACACTTGTCAGGGATGGTCTACGTTTACTTGGGGCTGGACTTGATGCCTTCATTTCTACATGTCTTTGACTATGTAAGCTACCAGCCCCACTTGGCTTACTACTTCTAACTACCTTTCTGGCTTTTGAACTTTAGGAGTCACATTTTCAAGTTTTTCTCTGCAACCATAAGGACTAAAAAAAATAAAAGAAAAAAGCTGAGATTCTTGTGTATTCGCAAGACTCTGGGGAGCCGGGAAGGTTAAGAAATAGACCAAATAGCACGAGACTCGTAATAAAATCACAAGCATTGGAAACACCGAAAATATGACCTGAGTGCACCCTTCAGGTTCAAAAAACAGAAGACAGATAAAAAGAACCCCAATTGCATTCATTTATTATTAATAATAATCATTTTAATCTCATGATTTTTAACCCAATCTCAGGATTTTTGGAGGCTTTATTCATGATCTTTGACGCTGGAGCTGGCAATACTCCAATATCCTTCTTCCCATGGCCCAAGAATAGCTCTGGACATGCCCCTGCAATTGCCCTGACTTGTAATCACACTCAAAAAATAGAGCGGTGCAGTGCTGCAGGCTTCTTTAATGATAAAAGGTTATTTCGTATGCTCTGCACTTACAAGAAACCCGGCAAGAGAGTAAAGGTCAGAAGAGAAAATGCTGGGTATTTATTTATACAGGAGAGCTTGGTGAACAACATATTATTTTGTGAGACTTTGGAAACAACATAACCCATCCCTAAAGAGCTGTTAAACCTGTTTCGTACACACACACACACACACGCATGTATACACACAGTCATACCAAAAATATACACACCAACACACACATATACAAACATACACACACATAGGCTACATCTACACTATGAGCGAGGGGGTGTGATTCTCCTACTTGTGTATACATGCTGGCGCTAGCTGTTACAGTGAGTATAAATAGCAATGTAGCCAGAGCAGCACAGGTAGCGGCAGTGAAGGCATGGCTGAGCTGTGGTGAATACAGTGGGTATGAACCCGGCACATCTCAGCTGCCCTTACCTGTGCTACCCCGGTTACACTATTTCTACTCACGCTAGTTTGATGAGAGCTATGTGGGTATGTATACACGAGCAGGGGAATAACGCCCCTCGTCTGTAGCCATACAGGCAAACACACACAGGGCCGGCTCCAGGCACCAGCCTACCAAGCATGTGCTTGGGGCGGCACCTGGAGGGGGGCGGCGCTCAGGGTTGGGTTTTTTTTTGTTTTTTTTAAAAACATACTGGGGCTGTTGGGGCGCCCGGCGGCGCTCCGGCCCGAGAGTGGGGCCGCGACTGGGCTCACCGCCCTCCCCCGGCGCTCCGGCCGGCCGGGGAGAGCGGGGCCCCGGCCGGGCTCGCCGCCCTCCTCCCGGTGCTCCGGCCGGTCAGGGAGAGCGGGGCCCCGGCCGGGCTCGCCGCCCTCCTCCCGGCGCTCCGGCCGGTCGGGGAGAGCGGGGCCCCAGCCGGGCTCGCCGCCCTCCCCCCGGCGCTCCGGCTGCCGGGGAGAGCGGAGCTGCGGCGGGCTCACCGCCCTCCCCCGGCACTCCAGCCGGCCGGGGAGAGCAGGGCCGCGGCCGGGCTCACTGCCCTCCTCCCGGCGCTCCGGCCAGTCAGGGAGAGCGGGCCCGCGGCTGGGCTCTCCGCCCTCCTCCCGGCGCTCCGGCCGGTCGAGGAGAGTGGGGCCCCGGTTGGGCTCGCCGCCCTCCCCGCGGCACTCCGGCTGGCCTCGGCGCCCTCCCCTGCCGCGCTCCCCACCGGGGGGGCGGGGGGCGGGGGGCGGCGGGAGGCTTTTTTGCCTGGAGCGGCAAAAAAGCCAGAGCCGGCCCTGAACACACACAAGGAAAATTTTAAAATAAAAGCACTGCTCAGCATAAAATAACTAAACCCAAACCTTTAGGGGCTAAAGGCATTCTCTTGCAGCCTACCTAGGCCCATCTGTGTAAACAGCAAGCCATTGTGGGAGCTGAACAAACGTTTTGTTACAAACCCAGAACTTGTGCTGGATTCCTGGACATTTCAATGAACCTGTGACAAGTGTGGTGTCAACCTGGGCCAATAGTTTGAGTGAGTCTGGGCTGAGGTTTGGGTAGCCGGCAGACAATATATGGTACTAGATGGAAACAAAGCAACATTTGGTGGCCTCGGAGAGCGGTATCATCGGAAGCTCTATTTGAGTTTTATGGTTCATTTGAACCCAGAGCTCAAAGCAGAACTTGCGAGGATGTGGGTGGGTTCCCAACATGAACATGATACCAAGATATCGAACACAAAGGGACAACACGGAACTTCGGAGCCTCTAGTGTTCAGATCCTGTAGCCATTGCATTTCCTCTGACGGGATTAGTGGGGCCAGCCCTGTTGGAGTTGATGGGAGCTGCATGCTGCAATGGGCGTTCCGCCTGTTTGAATATCAAGACTGAGATGCCCCAGGTTGGGCACCCCAAAATCAGCGGTCATTTTTGAAAATTTGTGGCCTTAATGAAAATGCTGAGAAATCTTAGGCCGCCAGGCATGGATCTGAGGCTAAAATGCTGCTAAGTAAAGGTTGCAGATGGCAGACAGGGTCTGCTACAACTGCATCTCTTAAAATGGAAACTTTCCCTTATTTTATTGTCTTTTTACTGCTTTGAAACAGCATGCGGATTAATACCGCAGAAACACAGCTGGGCAAAGCGAAGGATACACGTCAAAGCCTGGCAAGGAGCTGCTAGCTAGATTGTGGCGATGTTTTCAGTAGCACAGAGGGAAGTATTTCAGTCATAAAAAGGAATTTCTCTTAGGCCTCTCACTACACTGCTGATCCTGCAGAACTATGGGAAGTGTAACCAGCCTCCGATGTGCCATCTGTCATGGTTTTGGTGAACATATCTGCACAGCAGCATTTTTCTCAAGGCAGGCAGGCTGTCCTGCTCACACCTACCATGCTGTCATAACTATCTTTGTGTTAGTGAATTCCGGGAAAACCCAGACAAGTTCCCACGTGCTTTGGGCATGTCTAGAATCCTGGGAGAGCAAGAGGAGCCATATTGGTAAAGGATTTGGTATGTTTCTGGGTGCTGTAAAAATAAATATACATATATTAATTAATCAATAGCCTAGTGACACAAACATGATCAGGTGGTTCTTTCTGGTCTTGGTTATTAGAACAGGTCAGAAAATGAGGGGCGGGGGGAAATTGACTTTTCAGCAAAATATTGAAAACCAAAAATTGTTGACGAAAAAACTGAAAAAAATTGGTGAAAAACTTTTAGTTGAAAAGCAAAACTTGCAATTTGGAAATGCCACTGCGGTGCCTCATGGCAGTTGTAGTTCCAGTGCCATATGCCTCCATTTTCCTCTATGCGCCGAGCCCTTGGCCAGACTACATCTCCCATGAGGCACCACGGCCTCCCTTCTTGCTGAGATGCAATAGTGCGTCACGCAAGTCCCTGACTCTGGTGCATCTGAGGCTACCACCATATCAAATCATGGTCACGGCTTCCATACTTCCCTGAGGACCACACTAGCCAACGAAACTATGAGCAACACCCCTTCGTTCATCTATAATATGGTTCAGAGATGACTCTCAGACACAGAATTCCTGCCTGCCGTCCTTAAGGAAACCTAGGCAGTAACAGGCGTGATGGAACTCCACTTTAGGTGGAACATGAGTTGCATGGACAGGGCTCTAAGTGTAAATTAAAGAGAGGACTTTTGTTCATATGTGTTGGCTTGGCTCAGATAACTCATACGGGACCAGAGCGGCAGGCTGGAACGGGAAGAAACTCTCTCCAGATGAAAGGATGTCAGAAAATTGTATTTAGTCAACTCTGTGGGTGTGTGTCAGAAAGGGGAGGAGGGAGGAAGGGGCCACTGAGGCTGTTACTGTGACTGACTTTCTGACTTCTTAACTTGTCAGCATATCCTAAAGTTAAAAATGCACATGCACACAGGACTGCAGCCAAAGAGGCCGTCTAGCCGCAGCTCCAGATGTGGGGGCCACTGCGCAGCCAGCCAGCCCAGCTCTCCCTGAAACGACTTTCAGACTAAACAATTGTGACTTGGCTGTGAGAGGCACTGCAATTCCAGATGCTGCTTTCCTTTCACGTTGTTTTAATTGGGCTGGCAGGCGCAAGGACTCTTTCACTGAGAGGAAAGCTTCCCCGCGGGACCGCAATGTTTTGGCAAAGCTCCCAAGCTGCTACCTTAAGAGAGAAAGGAGGGGTGGGGGGAGGAGAAAGAGAAACTGGGAGCAAGTTTCCAAGGTGTTTACTGCTGCGAACGGCTGCTGCTTTTCAGTTTTATCTTCTGAAATTCTCACCTTTTTATATGCCCCCCCAATCTGAATCAACGGCACAGGAGGCCTTGCCTGTAGCTGGGGGTTTGCCCCCATTCCAGCCACCACTGTAGCTGCATCAGCGCAAACCTCTGGTGCAGACATGGAAAGCCGCTATTAGCCCCGACGCAGCTCGCTCTTGCTTGAAACGGCACCAGTGCAAATCGCAACTTGTGGTGGCTTCGCCCAGTGGACACTAAGAGGTTTGCAACTGGTGCAGTTAGGCTGGGAGCTGAAACGGGGGGTAAATGCCCAGTGCAGACAAGGCCTGAATCTTACATGGGAGGAAAAAGGAGAGCTGACCTTTGAGTCTGGGTCATACTTTGATGTGTGAGGGGCTCTCAACCTGTGGCAGGAGGTTGCAAGCACCCTGTCCTCCCCATACTGGGAGCTACACCTCACTTTGATGGGATGAGAGCCCTGAGGAAGTGGTTGTGGTATGGAAAAAGCTGAGAACCACTGCATTTGGTTTAGGACTTGGATCAGTGATGAAGGACCCAGGAGCGCTCTATGCTAACATTTCACCTCATGGTAGGAAGGTGTCATCTTTAAATCCACCTCATTGGGATGCTGGGAGGATGTTCTAGTAGGATGCTAATGTATTATTTGTATTACGGTAGCATCTAGAGACTCCGACCCAGATCAAAGTCCCATTGTGCTAGGTACTGTACATACACTTGGTCCGAGACTGTCTCTGCCCTGAAAAGCTTACAGGCAAGACAAACAGCGAGAGTGAGAGTATTATTATCCTTTATACAGTGCTTCGGACACATCAAGTGCTGTGAAAATGCTAAGTATCATTAAAGTTGCTTCAAATCTGGTTCAAGGTAAACCAGAACTAACATCATTACTGGTATAGATGAGTTAAATCAGATTCTTCTAATACACTTTGGCCCTGTCCATACTGGTTCTCTAAACTGTGTTAGAAACCGTGTTTAATCACTGAACTGTTCCTAACACAGTGCGGACAGGAGCAAAGGTCCTTGGTTCCATCAGGGGGCCTTGACCCAATGCAGTATCACCCTCACACGGTTAAAACAGAGTGTGGTCTTGCAGTGTAGATGGACTCAAATAGCATTTAGCTATTGGAACAAGTTGTGTGATGGTCTCGCAAAGTTCAGTGCTGGCATGTGATTCAGGCGTGGTCTATATTTAAAGGTTAGGTTGACCGGGCTAGTCTCATCTCCATAAGTGAGACCAAAAAGTTCTTTAGCGAACGTGGACACTATTGTGTTGCTGCTGGGTCTATGGACATGGTAGAGTTTGGAAGGTGAACTGGATTGTAGGTAGGTTGTAGGATCTCTCGGTCACTGTACTGCAAGCTGAGGGCTTGGAAGGCTCCTTATCACAAATGCACAATACTTCTGACAAGTCTGAATATTTATACAACAAATGAACCTCAGCAATGAGCGCCTGGCCCTCTGTGGCCAACATTGTGGCAAGTGAAGCAGGCTGGGTAATGTGGTTCCCTGTGGGACCAAAGTTGAAAAGTGCTGCCAAACTGTTGTGAAAAAATGCAGCAGAGATAGGGAAATGTCACTTTGCCTAATGGGACCCTGAAATACAGAGAGAAAGTGTAAAACCAGGAGGCACTTTCCAGGGTTCTGACCTCTGAATCTCTGCTAGGGAGACAGAAAAAGCATCTCTCTGATCTTCTCTCCTTTGGATGCTACTCACAGGATGCTGGAACAGAATGTCAGGAGAATGGGCATTGTCCAAAGCAAGGCAGGCCCAGGTTTAAAAGAATGCAGAGACTGTGATTTGCATGGTGGCAGGCCAACTGTTTGGGGTCTGCTCTGACAATCTTTGCTTTGTTTGTTTTTCTTAAAATTGGGAGGTCTGAATTCCTGCCGGATACCATATTTTTAAACTTGGGAAAGGCAAGTCAACTTCCCCTTTTCACACGAAGCTTCCAGCAGTGGCAGGTACTTCCTAGAAAACTCAAAGAAGCACCTTCTGGGGGGTTAAGAATGGCAATAGAAGGCGAAAGGTGAGCAAAACCTGAAATCTGTGGAGAAATCCCTACCGTGCTGGATGGGCTGAGTTTACTGCGAACGTTCAAAAATAATCAGGAACGTTTTTTTAGACAGGAAAAAAAAAGTGCCTCACACACATCCTTATCCAGCACCCTTATGAGTCCCTTCACTCTCTCCCCTGCTCTCTCTTTTTAAGGGAGGAAAATAGCAAACTTTTTTTTTTTGTTTTAAAGCTTTGGCCTCATTAATTTCCCCCCCCCCCCAAAAAACCCCCCCCCAATAAAAGGAAAACATGGAAAGAAAAACAAACTATTAGAAAAGAGAGGAGGGAGGAAATGTTATTTAAAAGGTTACCAGACCACATCATTTTCCAATGATATTATATACTCCCTGCAGTATCCAAAATATATATGGGCCCTGGGCCAAGAATGTAAAAAAAAAAAAGAAAAGAAAAAAGAAAAAAAAAAAGGAAAAAAACCCCCACAACGTAGACACAACATCTGGACAGAGGCTGAACAAAACCTCCATTTATCACACTTAATCCTGCAATGAAGCAGTCAACAGTTTACTTCTGTTTTGCTAATTTAGCTGCTTTCATGCTTCTGAGGTGGAAAAGCCAAAGTAAAAGCTTTGAATTAAGTGTCACTCGGTGAAGCTACTTTTCCTTTTGAGCGTTCTTACTTCTGTATCTTAAAAAAAATCCCACCTTTTATTAATTCCACTGGTTTGTGGTTTTTTGGGTTTTTTTTTTTTGCTAGCGGGGTGCTGGAACAATTTGTATAGTGAGGGTGCTGAGAGCCATTGAACCAAACTGCAAACGCTATATGTGATGGAAACCACTTCAAGCCAGGGGGTACACCCAGCACCCCTTGTTCTAGCACCTATGTTTGCTAGGATCTGTTTGATGCTCCGGTGAATAGCATGGCACATGCAGTATGCATAGTCTATGTGGACAAACACCCAGCCCGCATGGGCCCTCAGACATATAGGCAAACACACGGAGTGTATTATCAGACACATGCACAAACACCCAGAGGTTTGATTTCACCTCTGGCATATGAAGGCACCGCTCTCATTAACTTCAGTGGGATCTGCAGGGGCTCAAGGGCTCGGAAAAGTAGGCTACTTATTTAACTGCCTAAATATGGATATAGGTGCCTAAGTTTAGGCACTTACTCTGATTGGAAAATTTTGGCCTTTCAGCTTATAGACACATAAAAATATAAGAACATAAACATGGCCCTCAGCCCAGACTGACTGTCAGCTAGGACCAGTCAAAACTGTTTTTTAATGGAAAATTGGTTTTTGACTAAACAACATTTTCTGCTTTCAATGGAAAACTTCAACTTTTCGTTGAAAAAACAAATGCCTGAAAACAAAAATATTTGCAATCAAAAATGCCACCAGAGTAACTTAGCTGTAGTTTGCTGAGCTCTGTGGGTTGGGCTCCTCAACCAGACACAATCTCTCATGATGCACTGTGGTCAGGCAACTCCTATGAAACACTGGCTCCTCTACCAAAAATGTGACAGTAGTGCATCATGGGAAATGTAGTTTGACCAGGGAGTCTGTCCTATAGTAGAGAATGCGAGCATGAAGCACCTGAAAGACCAGTCCCATGAGGCTCTGTGGCACCATTTGGGAATTGAAATATTTCCGTTTTCAGCTGAAATATTTCAGAGCTAGATTTTTTGCTCAAAAGTCAAAAATTTCCAAAACTGCCACCATTTTCTGACCTGCTCTACTGGAAACACAGAGTGGAAACACAGAATTCACACCCACACATATACATACCTGCCATCTCATCGGTCCTGTGATTTATTACTTATGTAACTTCCAAGCTCTTTGGGGCAGAGACTCTAGCAACCTGTATGGAACTTGGTGGGAGGAGAACAGGTTGCAGAAAGGAAGAGTTTTAGAGGAGGCACCCAGAAGCCAGTCTATATGCACATGGCTGGAAGGCTGTCTTCCATGCCACTACAGCATTTCTATAAACGGTTCCCTTAATAAGAGGCAGTTTAGTTTTAGAAACATGGCATCCTCTTATGTTATTATCCAAGCTGCAGTGCATGAAATGAAGACTTTGCCCTCCTACTGTGTATAAAGCTCCTAGCACACTGTTGGCATGTTGGTGGTGATAAATAATAATACCACCACAATAACAGAGCACATATTTATACAAACAGAAGTGTTGACGATCACATAGACGGGGAAGGGGTTTGGGTCCAAATACCAGTAGTTTAACTTATTTGAAGGTCCATTAAAAGGTAGGGGTGAAATCAATAGGAGTTTCGCACTGACATCAGTGGGGCCAGCATTTCACCCAGGGCATTTAGCAAGCCACAAATGCATATACCACACACACAGCACATGTAAAAACAGATAACACACGTGCACATTCACATGAGCATCACAAGCATATTCAGACATCCTATAGACAGAACACACATGCACAAACACAAACACACACACAGTAGACTGGAACCAATGTGGGAGAAAGACTTCTGTGAATAGGTGATGCTCATATTAATTGTTCCAATGAAGTCAGTAACTGTCTGGAGTGAATTTAACCTGATATCTCCCAAGTTAGGCCCAGAGTAGGGACCAGAATGGAAGAGATACTTAGCTGGATGAGCCGAGCTGGGATAGGAGACACTTGCAAGGAGAATGTACAATAGAAACAGATGCCCAAGTCATCGGCCATGCAATGTTTCAAATCACATCCAATGCCTGACATCCCCTCTCTGGGGGACTAGAGTAAAAGATCAATGAATCATTAAGGGGGGGGGGGGGCTCTGATTCTGAGAGCCCAGTTTAAAGCATTGTGGTGCTGAGAACCCACACACTCCCACTTAAGTCAATGGGAGCACCTCTGAAAATCAGGCCCAAGGCACCCTCAAAATTAAGGCAACTAGAGTCAGAGGCCACTTTGGAAAATGCTGGCTTTTAGCTGCTTTGGGCCTCAGTTTCCACATCTGTAAAACAGAGATAATACAGTAGCATAGGGAAATAGGATAGCATCCTTTTAAATAGTTTGTGAGCCCTCTACAGGTGCTCACCATGTTCTGTGTTTTAGAATCCATCAGAAGAAACCAGCCAGAGCAACAATATGTATGTAGCTAGGTCTGCATGTTTGTGTGTATGTAGAAAACATGGTTATTTGGGACCCAGCTTTGCCTATGTGTGTTTTTCATATTGTTTTTGTTGTGTAAATAGCAAAAGCCACAACAAATACCTACCTCATGAGGCTTAATTAATGTTTGTTGTGTCCAAAATAGCCCCAAACTGCTGACTTTCAGGGACGCCTGTACCTTCTTAGGAGAGCTACTGAAGAAGCAAACGTTGCTGGACAATTTAAGGTAATATGGGGAATTTGGTTTATTTTTTGTGCCTGTCTCATTCTTTAGCATTGTTATGTGTACGGTATTGCTGTCTCTTTCCTTGATTTGATGTGGTTTTATGTACATGTCAGAGGCTTCTATTGTGTCTAGATGGGCACTTTGTGTTACTGTTTTATAAATCTAAAAGCTAACTAACTAACTAATTACCTAACTCAGTGCTTTAAGATCTGCAAATAGAAACCTCTGTGTGGCAGAAGTGCAAAGTATTAATAGCTTATCCAGACTGGTTCACCAATCCCAAATGCCAGCATTCAGAAGTGACACATGCTGCATACCTAGTCTAACAGACACATCAATACCAGATTAGATAAGAAACAGCACATTCAGACTGTCTAGAACAAAAAAATATGTACCTAGCTTTGAAAAACAGGAATGGAAAACCGCCGGCATGCATGATATTATTTGGGTCCCTATCATTGCTTAAATGGACTAATTTTGTGAAAACATGCATCAGTCTTAAACTGAACAAGCCATGCAACTTTCAACATGCAACTTAATAAGAACTATAAGATTTCTGATGATCTTTTGAGTCAGCCATACTGTATACAGAAAAGTGTCCAGATTATAGTTTCAGTCCTATAATACTAATTTGATGAATTTCCTCAGTTTGATGCAGGATAAAGTTATAAAGCAAATTAAGCTGTTTGAGGAGGTCTTGTTTGGTTATGGAGGAGACCTGTCATGCCTTTTCTTTCCTGTGTATTGCACCCTTAAAGCTCTACGGATTCTTCTGATCATATGGCAGGCATCCATTTTAAATTCAGTTCTATGCAGACTGGCAAACGAGAGACACACACAGCGTGCTCTTTCATGAAGACATTACTCTTGTTCTTTCTTGTTTGTTGCTTTGATTAATCTAAAATAAAATTAATTCAGAATGAAATTAAAGGGTTGCCCTTTTTGTATGAAATATAAATAGTAGCCCAGAAGCCAGGACAAGCCCAAATCAGACCTTTTAAAAACACATAAAACAGTATATTATCATAATAGAGTCAGGACCCAGATCTCTTGCCTTCTGGACCTGCATGTTAACTACAAGGCTGTGTTCCCTCTCTGGAACTTCACTCATTCCAAAACTCAGTTTAACCAAACCTTTTAAAGGCTCCAAACAGTTTGGATATGAGTCCCCCAGTTGCTTCCAGTTTCCATCTGGGACTAGAACCAAGAGCATCAAATAGTCATGATCAAACCTGTTCTCCTGAAATATCCAGGCCAGTTTTGGAAACCAAACAAGTTTGCAGAGTTTTTTTGGATAAGTCTTTTGGGCCACTAGGAAAAAAAGGGGTATTTCAACAGGCGTTTGCTAGCATGTTATTATCCAAGTGTAGACAAGGCAGTTGTCATTTAATCTGTATTAGCTGGCTGAGGTTAATAAACACACCTTTTTGCATAGGGAAGGCAAGACCTTTATCCCAACAGAACTCAAATGCCAAACCTTAAAATCTGCCTTTATCACTAATCGGCATCTGTATTAAAAATCACCCTTTCAATACAGTATCAAATTGACTCCCATTGACTATAGATTTGAAACGAGCCCAATTCAAGAAGAGTTGGCCCTGACTCGACCTTTCCTATAGTCAAAGATTGACTGGATTCTGATTTGGACTCACTAAAGAGAAAGGCCCAAGTTTGTAAAGTTTGGCTCCAGGTCAGGGGATGGGGCCAGGGTTCTGATTCAGATCTATCTAGTCCGTTTGCACACAAATATGTCTAGTATGCATGGATTGTGTTTGCAGTGCTGTGCGTGAGAGGCACTTGGGTGAATCAGAGACCCTGCTGGTGCAGAAAGAAGAGCTGTAGCTCTGACTCGCAGGCCACAGTTACAAATGTGGTCCCCGAGGCTGCCCTGTGTCCCCGGCATGACGTAACCGGCTCCTGCATTCCCACGCCTCTGCAGTGCACAGACAGACTATTTCAAACCCTCGCATGCTGCTCCGGGGTCATCTGTTCATGTTTATTGTACGGGAAGGAGGCCGCTTTCAAACATTCCACGTTGCTGCCTCACCCTCACTCCAGCCCTCCCACCGAGGCCGACAGCCCCCGGTATCCCTGGGAACGGCTGCCGGGCTAGGCTGAACTCTGCAGACCCTTGGTTAGCAAGGAAGCCAAGGGCAGCAGTGAGTCCCCAGGTGGAGGCCGGGGGCATTTTGTTACCTCTCCAGCAGCACTGGGGCTGGAAGTGTTTGCGGGATCAGGACCGTAGATGGGACAGAATGCACCACAAGCCCTGTGGGCTAGATTGAGCCTCTAGGCTGAGCTCTGAGTAAAGTGGGGATGTGTAACTGCTCCTGCCTGGCTCTTCTCTTGCTCATGGCAGGCCAGGGGCAAGTTGCTATGGCCCTGGAAAAGGTCACCTGGCCAGTGACTAGCCACGCTTCTACCCTCTCCCCACCCCCACTTTCCAGCCACAGAGTAAGGGGCCAGGCTGCGGGCTACAGCTGGTCCCAAGGCCGAGGTGGGTGGGTGTGAAAGGGACGTTTCCCCCCATCTCAGCTGAGTCAGACAAGAGCACAATGTGGCCCTGTATAAGCGACCGACAGTGATCCAAACAAATCAGGAACCGCGGCTAATCGTGGCTCTGCTGCTCGGCTGTCAGGATCTTCTCCCAGCTACAGCGCACGCAGCTGCAGTCGAGGGCTGTCTGATGTCATCGAGCAGGGAAACCCGTGGATTGAGCACATTTGGCAGGGAAGCCCCCCCCCCCGCATCTTCCCCCCCTTTGGAGAAGCTGGGAATGGAGCAGGGAGGATGCAAGAAGGAACCGGAAAGGTCAGCAGGGAGAGCAAACGTCCTATTTGTGCCAGAAAGGCTGGTTGTTTGTTCTTCAGCCTTTGCAACAAAGAGCCTGCTCAGAAGTCAAGTTCATTATCTTCCTTTTCAGCAGCTTTCCGCGCTGGAGTTCTGGCAGGAGGAATTGCACCGAGAGGAGCCTCGAGCTTGCCTCAAAGAGGGGGCTTGGCTCCTTGGTTAGGCTCTAGAGCCAGGAACGCAGCAAGAGGTCTCTTCTCTAGACCTCCCTCCTCAGCACCCCGGCCTCACTTGCTCCGGGAGTGCCGGAACGGCAGAGCAGGAGGACGTGCCGTTGAATAGAGCCGGGAGTCACATTCACAACTCTGTTTCTGGAAAGACTGCAACAACTCTGCTGGGGCGCGTGCTGCAGGGAAACACCGAGGGCCCAGTTATCCTGTGCCTTTGGGCCCCTTTGTGCGAGTTAGGCTGGTGCAGAAGGGGACATACGGTAGACATGAGCCCTCCTCCCACTGTGAGAATACTCCCACTGCAGGAAGCCCACGGGTGTAGTGCAGAGCTAGCTCAACCGGCTGTGTGTTGCCTCTGCAGCAGCTCCAGGTGCAGAGACATCCCAAGGTGGGTCGTGGGTGGAGCACAGGTGGGACAGGCTGGAAGAGGGTGGCAGCGGCCTGGGGATGAGACCAGACTGCCGGAGGGAGGGGGGAAGTGTGACTGCTTTACACTTACAAGGGCGCATTGAAGCCTGGCAGAGATACCTTGGCAGAGCAGTGAATGGCCTTGGGAGAGAAGGGGCTGCTGGGACAGGGCTGAGGTGTGCGGCAGAGTGGAGATCCTGGAATAGCAGGAGGCACTCCACGCCCAGGCTCAGATGTGCTGCAAAACTTAGGAGCAGCTTCACCACACTATGCCTGCTGCTATCGGCTCCCCTGCACGTTATTTCCTCAAGACAGCGGCAAGTCAGTGCCGGAGAGGAGCAAGAATTGGCTAGGAGGGCAATGGTTAATTCAGTCCCGCTTGCCCCACATTCATCCTCCTCCCTCTGCACACCTGCCTGGAAGGCTCCCAACAGAAGTGGCTGGCCATTCCCACCCCTCCTATGTTCAGAAAATGCACATACACAATGAGACCGGGCTCCCAAACTTGCCCATGTTACTGGGTGTCCACCGGCTCATGCCCCAGTGCACAGAAAGCAATAGCCACAGGCAACACGCATTCCAGAAACATGGTCTGTCAAACAACGACAAAACCAAACCTTCCCGTTGCTAGAGAGCTCCTTTTATTCATTGTTTGTGCACCCAGCTCAGCTTCGGGAGGAGGGGAGTTTGGGGACTAACCAGTGACAGCTGAGATTCACCTCCAACAACATTGCCCAGGCCAAGACCCCTAATATGAAATGCCCTCCTCTACAGATTCTTAGCACTTCATTAGTATTATTTTGTATTGCCATAGCATCTAGAGGCCTCAGTTGAGATCAGGCCCCATTGTGCAAGGTGCTGTACAAATATACAGTAAGAGACAGTCCCGGCACTGAACAGCTTACATTGTAAATAGACAAAGGAAATGTTATTCTCCCTAATTTACAAATGGGGAGATGAGTCACAGAGAGATGCAGCGACTTGCCCAAGGTTGTCCATTGAGTCCAGGGCAGTGCCAGGCATTGGATCAAGATTTCCAGCATCCCAGACCAGGGCATTAACCACAAATCCACTCTTCCTCTCCAGCAACCTTAAATCAATCTGCGAACCGTGGGCCAGATTCATCCCTGCTGTAACTCTCTTCATGTCTGTATTGTTACAATGGGAATGCATTAGCCCCCTTCAATTAAATAATCTTCATGACCTGCCCCCTGAGGAGGGGGCGTGCGTAGTTGGAAAAAAAATGGCGGAAAGTTTGTAAACATTTCTATTATTTTTCTTGATTTCCTTTTCCTTAATTCAAAATTTTGCACCTGGAAATGTTAACAAAATTTTGAAACGTAAAAATTTCCAACCTGCTCGACAGTTGGTTGAAAAATTCAGAGGGGTGAAAATGTTGTCAGAAATGTTCCTGTTATTTGTACATTAAATTTTAAATTTCAGATTTTTGTTTAAATTTCCAAATATTTCAACAAGCACCCATGAGTACTGTTATGACCACTCTGCAGACAGAGAAACTGAGGCAGAGCTTCAGCATGTGAGCGCTTCTGGGCAAGGATTGTGTCTTTCTACATATTTCTACTAGCACAATTCGTCTCTGATCCTGATGTTTCTGCTATATAAGTAATCAGTAGGAGCTGGTTGAAATTATTCACTAAAACCTTTTTTCACTGAAAAGTGCAGATTTGGGTTGACGCTAAACAGTCTTCAAATTTGTGTTGAATCTGCTGAACTGTTTCAATCACAAAAAAACAGAATGAATGAACGAATAAATAAATAAATAAATCGACAGGTTTTATTTGGACCTTTGGATTTTTCAGTTTAAAATCACTTTCTATTTCAAATGTTAGTCCCATTTTATTGTTTTTAAAAGATTTTAAAAACTCAAAAATGAAACAAAATGTTTAGTTTGACCCCAACCAATTACTTTTTCCCCTGAATTTTCGCTTTGGCCAGCCAACCAAATGATCGGTTATTTGCACAGCTCCAATAATGAGTGACTTGTTTGAGGTCAGAAGAAATGGGAGCGTTTGGATTAGAATTAGCAACTTCCTAGGCTCCAGGGAATATTCAAGCTACAAGGCCCTGTTACCTTTTCCTAGTTTGCTCAGGAAATCTATTGCCTTGGAGAAGGTTGGTCTTACATACAGTGGGTCAGATTCAGAAAGCTTTACATGGTCTTCTCTCAGTCCAACCTTCCAGTGAGGATTTTGCCCAAGAAACAATGTCAGGATTTAATCCTATATTATATTTTGGTATCCCGGTATATGGCTAGGAACTCCAATCAAGGACCAGAGCCTCATTGTGCTAGGCACTGGACAGAGAAGTAACAAACAGTCCCTACCCTGAGAGCTTGCAGTCTCAAACCCATAGAATGAGTTATGGCTGGGGCACCAGATTATTCACTGATGGGCCGGCGTAACTCCATTGACATAGATGGAGCCAGGCACCATTTACCCCAGCGGTGAATTTGGCCTGAGTTGCCAGCTTTACCTCTGAGTCTGCTGGTGCCTTAAGCCAGCCCCTTAAGGTTGTTGTCTCACGCCGTTTTCTTTTTTGTATTTCATATTAATAGTAATGACTGTGGCAGTAAGATAATAAGCTTCAGTCAGATTAGAAGGGGGTAGGTTCTTATCTGTGACTGCTGAAGACACATGTCTTTCACCTGCTCCTTTAATATTCCCCATCTTTCATTTCTACCGCCTACCCCCCTCCCACTGGCTTAGAACAAAAGGGGTATTATTGTCCTGGGTCTTTTCAGGCTGCAGCCAGGAAGACCTCCTCCTCCTCTCCCCCAGCCCCCCTCCCCAAATGTGTAGCAGTTTGAAATAAGGCTTTTTCCTCCCCTGCAGGAGATTAGCTTGGTTTGACAAGGCGGTGAACTTTAGGCAGGGTGAAATAGGGTCTCCTTGGGGAGTGGAGGCAGCTGAGCCCTGACTAATTCCGACAAAGAGAGGCACAAAAAAACAAGAGACAGAAAGCAAGGCGGGGAGGCACTTAAAAGCCGCTGAACAGAACAAGGTGGCCAAGGAGAGAAGGAAGGAAACACAGAGGCCAAAGAAGGAAAGGGAGAGAGACAGGACAATGGGTCAATTTCAAAGTCACTTGAATTTCAGAGCTGGGACAGGGCTGGGACTTGTGTTAATGTGGCTCCTTGCAGATTCCATGCCCTGCAAGATGGCCCAAATGCTGCCCTATACTGTCAAGGTTGGGAAGGATGAGCCTGCGCCCCATAGGCCTGAGTCTTGAATCCAACCACAGCCTTCTGTCACAGAGACAAGAGATGCCAACGGAGCTGGTAGATTGCAGTGTTGCCATTCGCACAATTTGGTTGCGATATTTGGTTGCGGGGGGAGGGGAGGAAGTGGCATCGGGGTGGTTCTTAAATCCCCAGCTGTTGCAATCATGTTATCACCGAAGACTCTCGGCTTTCATTTAAAAAGAAAGTTTCTAGTCCTTGTGGTTGCAGAGAAAAGCATGAAAACATAACCCCTAAGCATGCAAATAGCGGAAGGTAAAGGAGTAAAACCCAAACTGTATTTCCTTAAAAACAAATCTCAAAGTTTTTATGTCAACCGTGTGATATTTTGGGGGTGCGGCGCTTAAGTCATGATTTTTAAACCCTTGGGGTTGGCTATGCTGTAGATGGAAGCAGAAGGTGTGGCATAGGAACAGGAGTGAAGGCAAAAGACTAGCCGAGGAAGAAGAGACTTAAGTAGCACAGTACCTAGCACAAAGTGGTCCTGGCCCATGATGACAGCTCCTATGCACTACAGTACTACAAATAATAATAAAATAATGATCATCATAATGAAGAAGGAGCAAGAGAAACCTTGCAGCATTTGGAACAGACAATGCAAGCTCAGGGAGTAGGCGTAAAAAGAGAACAGTAGAAAGACAAATAGAAGAGTCCCTGGAAGGAGAGCAGATAGGAAAAGAGGGAGGTGACTCGCTCATGAAGGAGCTATGATCAATGGGTGCGGTAGGTCGCCCTGAATGCAGCGATCTAGCACAAAGGCTAACGTCTTGCTTATTTGGAGGGCTTGTTTGGGCCTAGTTACGCATGTGCCTTGTGCCAAGCCCTCTGCGGATGGGTGAATTTCACCCAGTGAACATTGACGAGGGGTGGATCTGACCAGGGACGCCACATGTGTAAGTTTTACGTCATGTTCCATGCCGTGAGATGTGTCCAGCGATCTTTTTAGAAACATCCTGAAGTAATTTCCCATGGGTGCAGCTGAGGTGTGGGAAGCAAAACATTCTTTTGTAGCTGAGCAAGTTTTATGTTTAATGAGATCTTCAATTAATTAGTAAATGTTTGCATATGAAAAGTACTCTCTCTCTCTCTATATATATATCTATGTACGCGCACACACAGAGAGAGAGATATACACGGCTGGGCGAAATATTTTCTCAGCCTGAGTCAAAGGAGTAAGGAAGAGAGGCTAGAAAAGGCTGATGTAGAGAGAAATAGCCCTCTTTGTTCACACTAAGCGGTACCTTACTGCTGAAATCAATGGGCTACACTATTTCCTTCGGCAGAGCCCGGAACAAGGGATGCACATAAGTTGCAAGTCCCCAGGAGGTGCGGTGCTGTAGGGACAACCCTCTAAGACTCATTTCCCTCCCCGCTTCCTCTTTGCTCTCGCAAAGTGGTAATTATTTGCTGCTGGCCTACACAAGCAGTGAATTGCTGGCTGGTGCAAAGCTCTATCTATTCACCCCCTCACTACTCCGGGATGAATCTTGGATGCCTGGCCCCAAGGTCTGGGGAATGGATGCAATGGTGGTATGGGGCGGTGGGGGGTGGGGGGGGATGTTCTGACTTCCTCACGCTCTCCTGGGTTGGCATGGAATCCATGTCACCGGCTAGCTTGGTGGGATTGCTTGCCCAGTAAGGTGCTGCTAAGTGGGAGTGAAACGGGATGATCTGGCCCAGCGGTAGCAAGCCTGAGCCCGGTCCTTGGCCTTTGTGCTGAGACTGCTGACGGGTCGTCAGTCACAACTGTGGCTTTCGAGTCCACCGGAAAATGGACTGAGGCACCAAGCCGCTCCGTGGAGGCCACTGAATTGTAACGGAGTCAAGTCGCTACTGAGCCAGTCGGATCTGAACTGGGAAATAAAAAGCCCCATCTTGCCAGTGCCCTGGCTCATTCGCTCATCCCTGCAGGCTGGGTTTAAAAGGTTTCAAAACTAGTCCAAACTTTTTGTTAACTTGGCCATCTTGACCTCCCTGCATAGGAACCGATTCAAAGCGCAGTCGGAATCTTTCCGCTGATTGTCAGGGGCTACAGATCAGGACCCTAGAGCACAGAATGTGAGCTGTCACCCCTATCTCCTGCCCTGGCCTTTCCTCCCAATGTCTTGGATCGAGTTCCCCACAGGATGCACTGTGCTGTATGGGACATTTCCTGCCACTGCCTCGGCAAACCCCTGAAATCACTCCGTCCTGCCAAAGATTCCTCCCTAATGCTCATTAAGCCACTTGCAAATCCAGGGCTGAACATGGCTGCGCAAGTTTAATAAAGCAAAAGACAGATGCCATCAATCATGTGAGCCCACCACACATCTGGGGGAAATTCGGGAGCTTATTTTCCTCTCTTCTCCCTGCCTCGGGGTCTCTGTGTAACTCTGGAGACAAGATCTCCATGTGGAATACGGCAAAAGCAGCTGGGGAGCTTTCCTCTCCTCCCAGGGACACGGTGCAGCCCTGCTAGTGCTGTGAAGCTGCCCCCTAGACACACTGGTCTGGCCATGCTTTGTAACTCCTGACATTACATTCACCCCTAGACCGCAGGCTGGCACTCAACCCAGGCCCAACAGTCTTTGAAACAAAAGCTTCCACTGCCCGATTTCCACCGCCCGATGGCTCTTTGGTGGCCCATATGAAATGAGCTTCTGTCTTGGCCCCAGGGGGGCTGGAACAACTTTTATAATGGGGGTGCTTAGAGCCATTGAACCAAACCAAATCCTGTATATGATGGAAACCACTTGAAGCCAGGGGGTGCGGCAGCTCCCCCAGCACCCCAGGTTCCAGCACCTATGCTTTGGCCCAGCATCCATGTCAAAAAATCCACCCCCACCACATACGACAATCTCAGCCAATGGCCTAGGGGGCTGAATGAGCTTGGAGACGACCATCCTGTCCCCATTAGAGAGACCATCCAAATCAGGATCGAGGCCATCAGCGGGAAGCTCATCTTGCCACTGCCCATTCTGTCCCTTCTCTGCTTCCCTTGTTTTAACCCTATGACCTGCATCCCCATAATTTTATTGTCTCTGGTCTTAGACTGATGCCTGGGCTCTGTGGTCCCGTGACGGGTGGGTCTTCCGTTGCTTTGACAGGCTCCAGCCTCTAACACTAGGCTCAAGCAGGCCAGCACATTTCTGTGGTGCTAAATACACTTTAAAAATGAAGAAAAGAGTCTCCCGACATTCTCTTCCAATCAGCAAGGCTTTCACATCCCTAGGACAGGTTGGGATGCCTCTCAAAGCCATCACTGCTGCTGTTTGGAATGACCAGAGAGATCTCTGCTGAGCAATGCAAAGCACTAGATCCATAGAGAGAGGAGAATGGAGTGGGGCTACCCCACCTAGAGATTTTGCAAAGAGAGCCGGGAAGCAAAGACAGAGGGATGTGCAGCAAAGCGCGAAGCCAAGGCGGCAGAAAGAGTCTGACTGGTAATTTATAGTCCCACTATTTCATTTGATCTCTCTGTTGCTTTCTTCATCACACCTTTCTCACCTTGGTTCCTGCTTGGAATCCATGGCAGAGGGGAGGGAGAGAAACAGGAAGGGATCCGTTAAAGATGTGTTAAAGATGAACCCTAAGAACAGCCAGATTGGCTCAGACCAATGGCCTATCTAGCCCAGTCTCCTGTCTTCCAACAATGGCTGGTGCCAGATGCTTCAGGGGCAATGAACAGAACAGGGCACCGGAGAAATGTGTGTGTGATAGAGAGGTAGATAGATAGAGCTGGGTTTGTTCTTCGTGTGTTTGGAGATAACTGAATTGCCTTAATTGCTGATTAGAGAGATGCACATATCAAAGTGCATCTTGCAGTATGTGTGTGTTTATGGCAGGCGGCTCTATCTCTGCTAGTGATGATCAAAATTTTGGGGTTCCCTTTAGTTTGGGTGAGCATTCTGAACTTCACCTGCTCCTCCAAACTCATCTGGCTTCATCAACCCGCAGGCCTCCTGGTCCAGCTGGAAATGCTGCTAGGACATAGCTTCTCATAGGATCTCACAATTTCCACCCTTGGAGCCTCAGCCAAGAATAAAGGTGAAAAGAGGTTCGGGGCATGTGTGTAACCTCACTGGGCCAAGCAGCCTGGATAACTCTCATGGATGCCTCCAGCCCGTGTTAACACTGGTGCAAGCGATGCATCAGATGGTAACTGGGTCAGAAAACAGGTCTGTTCATGGCAGAGTGGAATAACTTGTGCCAATTTGTCATTGCCTGGGTGTGCAAAGCGAGTGTCTCCATTTCACAGATGGGGAAACCGATGCACAGTCCTCACCTGCAGCAGCCTTCCCGCTGAGGACTGCTCCCCACCCACCATCTCCCCGTGGAGGACTTCCCCGACTTGCTCAATCTGTGCCATCCTCCTCCCCATACTGAGGATTGCCTCCTCTCATTCAGTCAGCACCTGGAGCCCCCTCCAACACTATCTCAAGCCCTCCTTCATCTCGTCATGCTTGCAAAGCTTTGGATAGAAGGTGTTTTAGAAATGTAAAATATACGTTATATGGTTAATACAGGCTGCTCCCCATGGATCTCTGAGGATGCATTTACCTACAACATCCTTTCTGAGCTAGAGGGACAGGGGGCTGGAAGTTTGGGTTCGGTTCCCTGCTTCATCACAGATTCCCTGTGTGACCTGAGTAGGTCATTTACGCTCTGAGCCTCAGTTCCACATCTGTGTAATGGGGATAATAGCACTGCCCTACCTCACAGAAGCATTGTGAGCATGCATACATTAAGAGGTGATCAGCCACTACAGTCAGGGGGCCCCAATAAGTCGCTCTGATGGATTCACGTTCCCAATTGACACAGAAACAGAAGCAAGCTAGAACTGCATGGGAGGGTGTCACATTCCAGGGTGCAATCCAGACCAGATGGCCTACCCCGTAACCTTGGATGCCTCACAATGCTTTGCAGTTGAAGTGCCCACCCTGGTCCACTCACAACCAGCCTACCGGCATGCAGGTCACACCCTGAGCATCTGGGTGTAGCCTGCAGACCTGGTCCAGCAACTCTGACCCCAGCAGCTTGTCAGCAACACACCAGCCACACAGTCTGGCTTTCAGCAGCCTTGGTTACTACCTGCAGGGTGACTCCAACCCATTCCCAGGCCTGAATTTTCTCCAAACTTGTGTTCTACGCTGTCCAGATATTAAGGCATATCTTCTGCTCTTCTGGGCAGCCCAGATATTAAGGTTCATTGCCTTGCACACAGTCAATATGCAAGAGTTTGCTACTTTAACTGGAGTTACCAAACAGTTCAGTTTAAACATAGCCCTGGATTGGTTTAGATTAATAAAACAAGTTTAGTAACAAAAGGCGATAGGATGTTAAGTAAGTTCAAGCATAAGAGATAACGTTATAAATGGTTACAAGCAAATAAAAGTGAAAGCATGCATCTAAAAGTCTAAAACTTACTCTAGCAAGTTTTGGTTCAAGGTTTTGTTCAAGGTAGCCTTTCTCACCCACAGTCTTCCAGCCAGATGGTGACTGATCCTCTCCTTAGTCAGGATCTTTCCCAGAGGGCCAAAGAGACAACTTGGGGTTCTCTGCCCCTTTCTTTTATAGTACAGTGAAACTTGAAAGTGGATTCTTCTGAAGATTACCCTTCAAAGCACAGTTTATTGAGACAGTGAGGAAGGTGACATGGACCCTGGTGGGGTAGGAGACTCCGTGTTCTTTCTTCTCACCTGTGTTTGCTGAAATGCAAATTTGCTTTATCTCTTGCCATTTCCTCCCCTTGCTGTCTTGAGGACCCTGTTTCCTACTTATATGTAAACAGAGGTAAACACACATTCCTTTATTTAGGATAGACCTGTTTAACAACTTTTGACTAGACAGGACTATATGGTTTTCAATGTGTGCTAATAATTTCATACAGGAGGATTTCATAACTTTACATGTAATGTTGCTACATCCATTTCTCCATGATATTATTGACCAGGAAATTATCAGGTTTCAAATGATACCTCACAAGGTTCCTACAAAGATTATTACAATAGAGTGTAGGGTGTAAATACAGGGGAGCTTTTGGTCACAGAGGGATGGTTTTGCAGGTAAGACACTGGATGAGGAGGACTTGGTTTGATTCTTAGCTCTTCCACCAACTCCCTGTGTGCCAAGAGCAAGGCCTTTAATTTCTCTCTGCCTCAGTTCCCCATCTGTACTGTGGAGATTTTAGCCTTGCCCTGCCTACACGGGGGTTGTGAAGGTAAATTCCTGCATGCTTGTGTGGTGTTCAGACACCGTGGTAATGGGAGCCATATAAATAGACTCATAGAAACCATCCCTTAAATAAAGTGATCTTACTAAAAGCTTTAACTGACCCACCTCTACCCACCCCAACCTCACTAACAGTCTCCAGGGCCTGCTTTGTCAGCCTTCTTCTGGGGAATGTAAGAACGGCCAGACTGGGTCAGACCAATGGCCCATCTAGCCCAGTAACCTGTCTCTGACAGTGGCCAATGCCAGGTGCCTCAGAGGGAATGAACAGAACAGACCTTCACTGAGTGATCCATCCCCCGTATCCCTTTGACTGGCAGCTCAGAGTGATGGAGAAATAAATCTGGCTGACAGGAGTTCCCTTTGGCTCGGGCACAAAGTCCTGCCAACTGCCAAAAACGCTTTCATTTTATTTTTCGAAAACCTCAAAAATATATTTCAAAACAGAGAGAAGGGGTGGATTTGGCCGTCTGCGCTTTCTCTGCATATCTGTTCTTACGATCAAGGGCACGTTTACTGACTAATATAGCATCACGTGACTGCAATAGTGCATGTGGTTTATTTCTCTTGTATCCCAGTTAGCCGCAGAGGGGCCTAGTGGGTTAGCCCATCAGGCCTGTGAGTCAAGACGCCTGGGTTCTATGCCCAGCTCTCTGAGGACATGTTCTCTGCTGGTTGGAGCGGGTGCCTGAGGATCAGGATGCTGGGTTCTCTGTTCCCAGCTTTGCCACTGACTGGAGCTGTTTGACCTTGAGCAAGCTGCTTCATCTCTTTGTCCCTCAGCTATAAAACAGGGAAGAAGACACCTATCTCATAGCAGGCCCTTGTGAGGATTAATTCTAAAGCGCTTTGATATCTGTGTGTGGCAGGTGCTGCAAAAGGACAAAGAATACTTTGCCTTCCCCTGCAGCCCAAGGCGTGAATCACCCGGGTACATCTCCCCTAGCCAATTCCGGCATTGGTGCACCTCAGTCTCTCCTGGTCTCTGCCTGCGGCACACAACAGTTTAGTCTCCTGAGGACTGAAATTTCTTAGTCTAACTAAAATGATTGGGCTCAACATATCTAGGTGAGATTTCATGGCCTGTGCTATGCAGGAGGTCAGACTAAATTATCTACCGGTCCATTCTGGCCTTAAACTCTATGAAACAGATGGAGCCTAGCTGTAAAAAGCAGATCCAAGTTCAGCTTATGAACCCACAAAATACGGGGCTGGTCAGGGCTGGGTATTTGGTTAACCCCCAACTATAACCTCATATTCTTCTTCTTTTTCTTTCTTTCTCTTTCCTTCTCTCACTTCTGCAGCCCTGTCTGTTCTCCCTCTGTTCCCCGGGTTCCCTTAAGTTGATGTGTGTTATCCCTCAAAGCAATAAGCTTTAATAATAATAATAATAATAATTAATAAAGATACATGAAATAAAATGTTGGAAGTTGCATCCGTGCTTCTGCTTTCTTCCAGCATGAGAGGCGAAGCGTCTGGGCCAGAGCCTGTTAACGGCCAAGATGATTTCAGCAGGAGCCGTGCAATCCAGCCCAGCGCTGGTGGTGGAACGCCTGCCAGCATGCACATGTGGAATAGATTATCCACAGTGGCTTAAAGAGGCTTCTCTCCCTGCCACTCACCTATCTGCCCGTGTGACAGAGGAGATGGCAAAAAGGTTTTCACAGCTGGAATAAATTGAGGGGTGGGGGGAGGGAGGAGGATGAGGAGGGGTTTGAAAGAGACAAAAAACAACATTGAACTCAAGATGGAAGAAAGACAGTATTAGCCGAGGTAATGGAGAAAATATGCACATGTCTGAGAGCGAGGGTATTTTATTTACAGTCTGTTTGTTTGGGGTTGCCCACACACGCTGAAAGCCGGGCAGTGGCTGGACTCCAACACCCCAGCTCCTTCCCGGCAGGCACTTTGGTTCAGAGAGGTAAAAGAGAGAGAAAAGAGGAAAATAAGGAGAGCAAAAGCAACAAATGGAAAAGGAAAAGGAAGCAGCAGAGAGGTGTGAGTTTAAAGTGTGAACAGGGCAGGAGGAAATTGCTGGGGATGCCTTTGCTGCCAATCAGTGTCTTAATATCGGATGGATGGCTAGAGAGATACTTGTGGGTTTGCTCTTTCTCGCCTGTAAATATTGGTGGTTAGAATATACTGGCCTTTGTCTAAGGATCTCAAAGCATTTTGCAAAAAGCACGATCCACATTTTTACAGGTGAAAGTCACAAAGAAGAAAAAATACTCATGGAGCATCACAGGACACATCGGTAGCAGAGTTGAGAATAAAACTCAAGAGTCCTGACTGCCAGGCCCCCGCTTAAAGCGGACGTAACTTCTTGTTGCCCCATAGCGATGTGATCTAGATCTGTCTCTCTAGGGAGCAGATTTTCAGAGGCCCTGAGTACACACGAGGAGCTGCCAGTGTGCAGCATCTAGGAGAAAATCTGGCACAAGTCTTTTCCTCGCTCTCTTCCCCAATGTGCCTGCAACTCCTCCTGATGCCGCTGCGAAGTTCCTCCACCCCCGGCCCCCCTCCATCTGCTCTCCATTGACTCAATCACAAGCTTTAAATTGTTGGTCATTAGTCACCAGGCTATTTACCCAACCTTCTCGTCTGAACCCGTCACGCTTCAAACGTGCCAGAGAGCTGCCCCGGGGCTGAACCTCTCACCAGGACCCTGACCATCTGTTTGAAAAACGAGGGGGATCGTTCGGTGATGATGGCACGGGAAAGCTGGCCGAGGAGGTCCAGCCTAGCTGGAGAGAACAACCTCCACAGTAGGTAAAAAGGCAGAGACGTAGAACTCCCCAGCAAAAGGGCTTTATTCTCCCCCCACCCCAAATTTGTGAAACACCGGAATTAAGATAATAACACACCTTAATAATATTATCCCTTGTCAAGTCCATAAAAGCCCCTTCTTGCATTACGGCATTTGAGAGACTATTAAGTTTTAAGGCCACAAGACCTCCGTGAAGGAGAGAAGTCATTTCCTTTCTTTTCCCCCTCCTTTTGAGGGCGTTAGGGTTTATGGGGCAGTCAGTGGCAAAGATTGACGAGGTTTCCACTTGCAGGCATGTGGACCCATAAAGCTGGCCTTGGCAGTGTGAATCTTGGAGGGCAGGAAAGGGAGAAAGGCCGGGGCAGAAGTGACGGGAGATCCCAGAGCGTCGACCCTCAAAACGCCAGGAGCTGAAAAGAATCTGCACTCACAGCCATTGATTGCTTTCTGAGCATGTTCCTGGTTAAGGCCCAAATCCTCTTGCAGCCATGAGGGCACGAGGAATTCTGGCGATGGGGGGTTGCTGTCACCCATGGGTTAGGGTGTGGGTAGATCTGAGGAGATGAGGGTTTAGGCCCCAATCCACCAATGTATTTAAACAAGTGCTCAGCTTTAAGCATGTGAGCAGCCCAATTGACACCAGTGAGACTATTTGCATGGTGTGCTGGTTCAGGGCCTTCAGTGGGATCCCCATTATGCTAATACAGAGCTCGTCTGGTCCCATGGGTGGGGCACTGGATTCAAGAGACCTGGGCTGTATTCCTGGCTCTGCCACTCACCTGCTGGATGACCTTGTGCAAACCACTTCCCCGCTGTCTGCCTCAGTTTCCCCTCCCATCCTTTGTCCATCTTGTCTATTTAGATTGTGAGCACAATGGGGCCCTGATCTCGGTAAACACACAATAGTAACAAAGGCATTGAGCTATCCGCACCTGGCTTAGGTCTCACTCCTGCTGGGAGGCAGGAGTAATTTGTCAGTCATGCAGCAAAGCAGTGCTGGGGTCCCCTTGCATTTACCCACCCAGTACACCAGCCTTGTGCGATTCAGGCCCAAGTCCTTGCTGTAGAAAGTCCTTCTTTTTCAGGATCTTAAAACATATGAGCAGAAGAAGCCGCTTAGCCTGCTGCCCCCCCTGAAGTGAGCATCATTATACCCATTTTACAGGAGGGGAAACTGAGGCACAGCAAGGTGAAGTGACTCACCCCAACACAGTGGCAGGAACAGAACCCAGGAGCCCTGGTACGCAGCCCCCTGTTCAATCCACTACATCATACAGCCTCTCCCATGCTTCTCTGTTATAGATGTGATGATTATGAAAGCTGTTCAGCTGTCAGTCCCACCGCTTCCAATATCCTTAAGACCCCATGTTGGGATTATAGCCTATAATTTCCACCTTCTTGTTATTTATTCTGTATTGATTTAATAGCAGAGAGAGAGAGAAAATAAAACAAACCTTCGTTCAGCTAGTAGGGGAAAAACCAGCTGTGTGTCATGGTTATGGGACCATGCAAGAGCTAAAAATCATGGGCAGGCCACAAATTAGGTCCTTTAAGGAATGAATCCTGGATTCCTTCACAAAGCCAAAGTGGAGTCAGATAAATGGTGCTATCCCAGGTTGCTAATTCAATCAAACCACTGAGACAACAGTGAGGTACATGACTGAGCAGTACAGATTTTCTTTCACATAAAGGCCCTGATTAGGGTGACCAGACAGCAAGTGTGAAAAATCGGGACGGAGGTAGGGGGTAATAGGAGCCTATAGAAGAAAAAGATCCAAAAACCGGGACTGTCTGTATAAAATCGGGACATCTGGTCACCCGAGCCCTGATTTAGCAAAGCACTTAAGCATGGACTTCGCTTGAAGCATCTGAGCAGTCCCTTTGACTACTGGCTGCGTCTGTTTATGCATCTGGCTCAGATTCAACAAAAGTAAAGCATATACTTAGTACGTACGTGCTTTGCTGAATTGGGGCCATAGAAACTAGGAAACCGGCGGGGGACACCTTAGCCACCCATCTCTGATGGTGACATGATCCACTCAGTTCTTGTCTCTCACACCAACATCAAACACTCCAATCACAGGGTGCCTCCAATCCCATCATCCCATTGCTTCTGCTCTCCCCCCCGTGCAGCTCTCTGATTAGGAAGTGCAAGGTTTTGCCTTAAACTAGCCGAGGCAGTTCTGCGCAGAAGCAGTTTGGAGCTACAGCAAGACGGCAGTTAAATTAGGGATGGGGCGGGGCGAGGAAATGCAATTTTGCAGAGTGATTAAAATGAATGCGCCCAGCTTGCAAAACCTGCAAATCTTGCAAAAACCTGGAACTGTCTAGATCGGAGATAGGGTGACCAGACAGCAAGTGTGAAAAACTGAGACTGGGGTGGGGGGGTAATAGGTGCCGATATAAGACAAAGCCCCAAATATGGGGACTGTCCTTATAAAATCAGGACATCTGGTCACCCTAACTGGAGGTCAGGGAAATAATGGCTGCATCCCTGCTTTTGCATAAAAATGCAGAATGGCTGGAGCCAACACAGACCATGGTTCAAAGGCACCTTTTTCTCTATTTCATTTGCCTTCTAGAAAAAAAGCAAAACACATAGGCAAAGATGTGCTCCCCCACCCCCAACAAACCCTATGTTGACGCAACATTGAGGCTAAGAATTTAAGGACCTGGTACTGCTCCCATTGAAGTCACTGGAAAAGCTTCCATTGACTTTAGTAGCATCATAATGCAGAAAAGACAAGGGGTGTGATTACCTCTCACACTGGTGTAAATCAGGAGAACCTCTGAAGTTAAAGTAGTGTGAGAGGTGAATCACAGCTCAGTATATTCAGAAGTTTCCCAGAACAGTAACTTGTCCCCAAAGCACAAGTATAGTATGTTAAAAGGGCAGTCTCAGATTAGCGCTTTTTTTAAACGAAAAAATGTTTTCCAAACCCTAATATTAATGTTTATAGCTTAATAAGATTTTTTTTCAGATTTTTACCTCGTTTAAAGAATGTTATTGATTATTCTGTTCAAATGCAAGCATTTTCCCTTGCAGTCTGCAACCCAAACTGCGTAGAATTTTTTTGATTAATAATTTTTTCCCCGCAGAAACGCCAATTCATCAAAACCGAACCTGTTTGTGAAACAAGGTCAGGTGCAATGAATTTCCTGATTAAAAAAAACCGCTGCAAAAAAGTTTTGAAATAGTCAAAACATTGCAGTTTGACATTTTCAAAATGAAAAATTCTGGTATTCTGGATCAAAATGACATTGTGGTTTCAAAAGTTAACCTGTTTAAACTGAAAAAAGGGGTTTAAAAAAGTTTGATATTGAAATGAAACATTTTAATCGGGCCAAAATAAAAAACAACATATATATATATGTATATACAAATATTTTTAAAGATTTTAATGCTTTGTCCCAATCTGAGAAAGAAGACAAATTTGAACTCTTGAAAATATTTGCAGGACAGGAAATCCTTTTTCCTCCTATCTTTATTTGCAGCTCTGCTCTAGGGCAGGAGAACCAGAAAGTGAAACTGACAAGAAACCAAAGTGAAACACACACATATGTATTTACAGTGGCTGGGGCTGAGTGAAACTGAAATGAAAAGCAGAGTAAATGGTGAAAAGAAAAGGAGAGTTTTAAAATTCTTTCACTTTTACCAGTCTCGGCTGTTATTATTAGGAAGGATATTTTTTAAAAATAGGGCTAGATGCTGATCTTAATTTACTCCAGTTTTACTCCCGTGCATCTCCACTGCAGTCATTAGAGTTATTTCAGATTTACATCAATCTAAATGAGAACAGAATCTGACCTGCAATATTTAACCTGACATTGTCTCTTTTAATATTATAGTCTATGCAGTGTGTCTGATTTAGCATTGTTGCCGGGGATCTTAATTTTTCAATTTCCTTACTTCTGAATCATGGGGTTGCCGACTCTTGTGATTTTATCTCTCATGATATTTGGCGTTTATCTTAAAGCCTCAGCTCACAGAGCCATGGAATTACATGAGAATCTCAGCTTTCATTTCAGAAATAAACGGTAAGTGTTTAGCCCTTGTGGTTGCAGAGAAAAACTTGAAAACGTGCCCCCTCAAGGCTCCAAAACCAGAAGGCATATACAAAGACCCCAAAATGTATTAGTTTTAAAAATATTTTTAAGGCAATCTCTTGATATGGGGGGACCTGACTCATGTTTTTTGCATGCTTGGTAATATTGCGCATGTTTTAATTTTGACCTTTAACAACGCATTCAACATAGTGAGGGTTTTTTTATTTTGTTTTGGCTTTTTCTTTTGTGTTATATATTTTTTTCATATGTCATTTTCCTAGACTCTACGTGTCCACCTCTACCTCCCATCCACCATATACACCCATACATACTGGACCGAATAGTCAATAAATCTGTTAAATGTACCAAACTCAAACAGAACACAACTTTTTCTTTAGAATCACCACAATAGAGCCCTACAGAGCCCAGAGCTCCCGCCTCTGTCAGCATGCCGAGCTTTTTCAACAGAATCTTGCGTTGTCGCTACCAGACCTGCAGGACTCAATTCCTGTTTCATTGACTGAAAAGAGGTGCTTTCATCAGTGGCATTTAAGCAGCTGGTGCGTTTGCCAGGTGGACATTTTTGCATATTTGAGAGAAAAAAAGCCCACATCTCTCTTTGTCTATATTTTGTTTAGTTTTCATTTATTTTTTCATTGTCTAAAAAATCCCCATACCTATCGCAATCTCTAGTATTATATATATTTTTTAAATAATTAATATTTTATTGTGCTCTTTCATCATTTAAGCACAAGTCAATGAACAACCATGAAAATATATTTCTTTATCTGCAGAATGTATCTACTGTATATAACAATTCTGCCTCGGTTTTTTGGCCATTTTTTGCAGAGCAGCTTATATATTAACTCTACCCCTCAATGCCTTTGGGACTGAAAGGTAGCCTTGGTACCTAAAAATTCCACTGGATGAATTCCATTGAATAACTCTGAGTTCCTGCAAAAAGACATTCTGTTTCTGCAGGACTGCTGAGATTTTAAAGGGTCAGTTGCACTGCGTTATGGGGCAGGTTGTGACCCTTTTACTCACATTGGTTAGCAGTTACTCACACACATTGAAAGTAATGGGATGGCTTATGGGAGTAACTGTTCACCAACTGTACACAGGCTTGCTAGCCTGGATTAAAACACTGATCACTGGTTTATTTCACAATTGTCGACTGTCAGGTGTTTTGCACCTTTATCTAATACTGGCCGCTGTCAGAGACAGAATACTGGAGTAGCCGGATCATTGTTCTGATCCAAGGTGACAATTTCTATGTTCTGGTTTATTAATATTTATTGCGGGGGGATCATCACAGACCCCAGGGAGTTGCAAAGAGCCTGATTCTGCAAATACACCAGTGTCACACCAGCATAACGATGACTTCGGTGGAGTTACTCCTGCTTTACACTGGGGTGAGGGAGAGGACAATGGGGCCCATTGGAGGCCTGGTTTATGCCAGCATCAGCAGGAACACATCAGGCTGTTGGTGTATCTGGATGAAAGGGGATTGAGGTTTTCTCCCGCTCCGGTTTTATACTGTTCTCCTTAAAACAAACCCAAGCTGTCATCCTGGCGATTTCCCTGCTGAGACGCCCCTCTCTGCCTCCGTGTCTGTCGCCCCTCGCCCTCTCCCATTGGAGGTGTTTATTTCATTGTTTTTCCCTACTCCTCGGTGGCACAGCTCTTCTGCCATTAAACCCTGCCATCCGCATTCTGACTGGGTAATTTAAAGCTATAGTTAAATTATGACTTCTCTGAACCTGTTGTGGCACTGACGCATAACCCTAATTAAATGATCACATCCATTCTGAAGCCAGTCTTTTCTCCCCTCAAACGTTAATTACAACATAAGAGGCTTTAATGGCTCGCCTCACCTCCAGCTCCTCGAAAGAAAGGTCATGCGATTAATTTTCATCATTAATCTTTTCCCAATGTGGACATTGTGCTGTCACTGAAGCCTATTAAACCCCCTTTGTCCCCCCTCCCCTTTTTCTCGCTTCCCCCCACCCCGCTTCCCCAAGTGAATGGCGAGAACAAAAATATTTGAGCTTTGCTTTGGCTCTTGTATTTCCGTAGAGTTTTGTCGGGCTTGGCGGGGTAGAGACGAGGTGGGATGGCGGGGGAGAGAGTTGGGTCTTCTGGAAGGGGTTGGTGGTCCTGGGATCTGGTGAGGGGGTCCTGGAATGCAGGGTGGGGAGAACTGGTTTGGCTGCAGGGTGCAGAGATCCTGCAATGAGAGGGTTTGCTGAATGGGGAGGTGCATGGGGGGAGGGACCACGTGTGTGTCTTGAGATATGAGGGCACTGGGCCTGCAAGAGAAAGGCAGGGGTCTTGGCATGCAGAGCACTGGGTCTGTTGGATGGATTGGGCAGGAGGCCTGGGATGCAAGGGGCTCTGGCATTGAAGGAGAGATGGAGGTTTTCAGGGTACAGAGCAGAGTCTGCATGGGGCCTGCTGGAGAAATTTACAGATCCTGGGGCAGAGGGCACTGGATCTCCTGGATGGGAAAGAGCAGGGGTCTTGGGAAGCCAGAAGCATGGGGGCTGCAGGACAGATGCAGGGATCCTGCAGCACAGGGCAACAGGGGTCTGCTGGCTGGGAAGGTGCCGGGGGTTGGAAGCACTACCACTGTGGTTTCTCCCTAGTTCAAACCAACTGCTCAAAATGCCTCTCGTGGTGGGTCTTGTTTTCAAAGGGTTTTTTTCCCGCCCAAAGGAAATGGGTGTTTTTCTAAACCCCACAAAATCGGATTCAGTGACTTAATCCCCTGAACCTTGGAGCAGGTCTAATTTCAACCTGCCCTCCTCATCTGAACCAGGTGCCCTTGTGCCTTAGAAGATTGGGGGGGAAGGGAGGGAAGGAGAGTGGAGCACACGTTTAGCTAATTTGCAGTATTGTTTTAGCTGAAACCAAGGTCTGAATAATCCCCTTTTATGCAGGATGACGTAATCGGGGAACAAGTCGCTGCACGGTGGGGCTGGCAGCAAACACGGTGCTGTTTGAAACTGCTTCTATCGGCAGAAAATGCCTCAGGATCATTTGTGCAGCTGAAGCCAAAACGCCAAGTCCCCGGACTCTCGGTGTGCTCCACTTTGTAAGGTCTGAGAACTTTCCTGGAGGGCGTGACACATTTCCAGTTCCTCCCTTAAACTGCCTTCCCTCCTTTCTTTATATTTCCAAGGGAAAGGGCTCATGAAAATCAGGGGGCTTTTTAAACAGAGGTGTAGACAGTACTAGGTAGATGGAAGCGTTCTTCTGTCAACCTAGCTAGCACCTCTCGGGGCAGTGGATTACCTACGCCAATGCGCAAACCCCTCCCGTCGGTGTAGGTAGTGTCTACAACTAAAGCGCTACAGCTGGGGAGCTGTGCTGCTGAAGCATTTCAAGTGTAGACAAGCCCATAGACTGAAGGGTAAGAAAACTCTTTGGTATGGGATTTACTTACAATTAGAGCAGAGTGAATAGTGCAGAATAACATCAGCAAACATTCATCTGAATAGGATTTGGGAATTAGACTCTTTGGGGCAAGGACTGTGTCTTTGTATAGCACCTGGCACATCGGGGCCCGGGTTTCATTTGGGCCCTCTCAGCATGACTGCAATAAAAATATATTAATATTAATTCTCTATTGTTTAGGAGCCCTTTTATTCACTTTTCACAAACAGTGCGAGTGATATGTGGTTTGCTAAGACATTCAGAGGCTGGGTTGGAAACGATTTGTGAACGTGTATTTGCCTGGGTCCTCACACCTGAGCTGTTCATGCGGCCTTCTTAAAAGCTCTCGGTAGGTTTAGCACGCATCCAGTCAGGGAGCAGAAACAACACCATGTGACTTAAGTGACCAGTCACGCAAGGGCCGATAGCAACTTCCATCTGGCTACAGTCATGGTGACTAGTCAGTGCGCGATTAGAGGCTGAAATGCATTCACATTAACAGTCTGTGGAACCATTTCAAATCATGAATGGATCCTGAGAAACCTAAGTGTGTTTACAGAAAAATCATGAACAGAAAAGGGGCTAAATTTGCAGAATAAATTACTCACCCAGGTCCACTTGCAATCCAGAATTTATTAAAAATATTCAATAAAAAGAAAGAGGGGATGAAAAATGGCAAGTGAAATTCAATGCTGTAAGTACCAAGTAATGCATATTGGAAAACATAATCCCAACTATCCATACAAAATGTTGGGGTTTAAATTAGCTGTGACCGCTCAAGAAAGAGATCATGGAGTCATTGTGGATAGTTCTCTGAAAACATCCACTCAATGTGTAGCAGCAGTCAACAAAGCTAATAGAATGCTAGGAACCATTAGGAAAGAGATAGATATTAAAACAGAAAATATTATAATGCCATTATATAAATCCATGGTACACCCACACCTGGAATACTGAGTGCAGTTCTGGTTGCCCCATCTCAAAAACAATATATTAGAAGTGGAAAACGTATAGAGAAGGGAAACAAAACTGATTAGCGGTGTGGAACAGCTTCCATTTGAGGAGAGAATAAAAAGACTGAGGCTGTTTAGCTTAGAAAAGTGATGACTAAGGGGGGATATGATTGAAGTCTATAAAATCATGACTGGTGTGGAGAAAGGAAGAGGGATGTGTTATTTACCCCGTCACATAACACAAGAACCAGGAGTCACCCAATGAAATTAAGAGGCAGCAAGTTTAAAGCAACCAAAAGGAAGTACAATGGCAGGTGGCCTCTCTGCAACTGCTAGTAGCAAAAATCCCCAGTGGCCTGAGATGGGGCACTAGATGAGGAGGGCTCTGAGTTATTACAGATAATTCTTTCCTAGGTATCCGCCTGGTGGGTCTTGCCAACATGCTCAGGGTTCAACTGATCAACCTATTTGGGGATCAGGAAGGAATTTTCCCCCAGGTCAGATTGGCAGAGGCCCTGGGGGTTTTTTGCCTTCCTCTGCAGCGTGGGGCACTTGCAGGTTTAAATTAATGTAAATGGCAGATTGTCTGTAACTTGAAGTCTTTAACTCATGATTTGAGGACTTCAGTAATTCAGCCAGAGGTTATGGTCTATCACAGGTGGGGTGGGTGAGGTTCTGTGGCCCGGGCTGTGCAGGAGGTCAGACGAGATAATCACAATGGTCCCTTCCTGCCTTAATGTCTATGAGGCTACTTCTTCACACAACATATAGTAAACCTGTGGAGCTTGTTGCCGGGGATGTTGTGGAGGCCTAAAGTATAACTGGATTCAACAAAGAATTACATATGTTCATGGAGGATAGGTCCATCAATGGCCATTAGCCAAGCTGGTCAGGGAGGCGATTCTCTGGATGTTCCTAAACCTCCAAGTGCCAGAAGCTCGGACTGGATGGCAGGGGATAGATCAATTGAAATTGCCCTGGTTCTGTTCATTCCCTCTGAAGCATCTGGCACTGGCCGCTGTTGGAAGACAGGCTACTGGGCTAGATGGACCATTGGTCTGACCCAGTATGGCCGTTCTTATGTTATGTTCTAACAATTAACACATTTCCTCATGCCTTTATCAGTTAGAAAATAAATGGCTGATAGATAAAGGCTTCTTATAAATTCCTATGTAGGGTAGACTAGGAATGTAAGTGTGCAGGTATCAGTGTATAGTTATTTCATTCCTGGCCAAGCACAGGATGTAACTATTGTGTCTATAAAAAGATCTTATAAGAGGGCTTTTCCCACTGATGATTTGGAGACCTCAAATTAGTTTATGGCCTGGGGGTTCTAGTTTCGTATCCATCAAGTGAATTAGATTGGAAGAGAAAGGGCCACTGGAGATGTCATGGTGAGAACAAGGAGTCTTCTTTCAAGACAAAGACAGAGATGGGCCTGAATCAAATCTCCTGATCCAAACTTAGCTGTTGGTTCAAAATCTGGTTCTAAATTTCACGGCTGGTGTCTATCTCGACTTGCCAAGCATTTCCAACTGAACTTTCTTGAACCATAAATACAATTGGAGGCAACTGGGGATTCAGGAAGAATAGGACAATTTCCAGGATGTAAGAGAAAAATTCTACTGGTCTTGGTTCTAGGTTCATTTATTTTTTCTTCAATGGCCTAGCTGGGGGTAGGGGGTGGGAAGGAATCCTGTGTGAAATGTTTGTGTCTCCAAATGATTTTCAGGAAATTAACTATACAGTTACCATCATGAATTATGAATACTTCCCTAATCTCTGGGTAAAACTAGCTGGCCAAACCCAGAGATTGATTTTATATTATTGTTATTTCTATGTATCTGTATTGAAGCAGACCCTCAGAACCCCAATCAAGGTTCAGGGTCTCATTGTGTCTGGCGACATACGGACAGGGAACAAAGACAGTAGTGCCTGTCCCAAAAAGCTCTCTGTTACGAAACCGCACCCAGGGGATCTGTGTCCTATATTTATCCAGAGCTCGGCTCAAGGACACAAAATCCAGATCAGGGTTTTTAACACCCCAGCTGTTTGAGACATTTGAATACAGGCTTATTTACAAAATTCAGATGACCTCTTCTGGCCTTAAAATCTATGAAAATTCAGATCCGGATTCAGGTATGGATTTTCAACCACCTCTGAGTGTTTGGATGTGGTATTTTGGCTTGGCTCATGATAGAAGGTATAGTAGCAAAGTGGGGGTCTGGTTCTGAGTTTGGATTCTGAATCTCCTGAAAGTTTGAGGGATGCTCAAGTTTCCTGATTATTTATTTGTGCTCATCTCTAAATTCTATCCAAAGTGTGGGGCAAAGAGGCGCGGCACAAGGGGATAAGCAGATTCCATTGGTTCGCCCACCCTCCAGCAAACACTTCTCTAACTCAGGACACCCACTGGTACCCGCAGCAATGAGACTGTCCAAAGAGAAATAAACCCACCCAGAAGGAGGTTGTGTTCCCCATCGATACCTAGAAGATCCTCCGCTGCTTCGGAACCAGCGTGCACTGAAAAAGATGACCAAACCTCTTCTGCTCCCCGGCGCCAGCTGCGAAGAGCCCTCCCCAGTATGGACACCCTTCTTTTTTTTTCCCTTTGTCCCAAGGACATTGGGGACATCACGTCTGCATTGCACTGTACAGCAGGATAATAATAATTAATAACCATTAGCAACAATAAGGATAATACCAGCGGCTGGACGGACTCACTGTGCAGAGGAGACACTTTCTTTCTTTCTTTCTTTTTTCCCCCCCACTTTAATGAAAACAATGATTTGACTTTGAAGAAAGTGACTTTTTTTTTTTAAGTGAAAGCTGGAACCAGTCCTCCCATGCCCCCCCATTCGTTCTTCGCCCCCTCCCTCCTTTTTTTTTAACTCTCCTTTTTTCTTTTTCTTTTAATACTCTGCGTTCTATCATGCAAATCCCCTTTCAAATTATGAGAGTATTAGAGCCATCAGCGGTAATGTCACCGCCACAAAATGAGAGCAGGGACTTAAGCACCTAACGAACAATGAAATGTGCGAGCCCTGGGACAGGACAATTAAGAACTGGGCTTAGCCAGCCAGGGAAATTTATTGCTATCAAATCCATATTTCTATTTTCCCCCTGAACAGTAACCTATTTGAATATGATTAAAGGGTTTCATTAGAGCCGAGAGAAAGGCCCGTGTCCCGCCGTTCCCTGTGAGCTCACAAACACGCGCTCTGCAGACAGCACTTTGGGCAGGGGAGGGAGGGGGGAGGAAGGGAAGGAAGGAAGGAAGGAGAGGCATGTGGGACTCATGCCCCGGGTCACCAGCTCCAGAGATGGAAGAGGGAGTTCTCTGGGAAGCTGGCCAGCCGGCATGGGCTCCCCGTGGCCTTACAACAGAAACAGTGTTCAGGCCCTGGTCTTAAAATGCTGCGGGCATCTCTCAATGAGCTCAAGAGTTGAGTGCAGGAGCCTCGCGTGAGAGCTGGGCCAAGGCACGCAGCCGCCTTCAAATGCGGGCACAATGCAAAGGGTGCCCAGCCCAGTGCCAGGCAACAGCCCTAGAAGATGTGGTGCAAGGTACAATGCAAGGAGTACCCAGGCCTGTTGGCATGTGGCAACCTCAGGACATGGGGCGTCGGACATAATAGAAGGCTCACCCAGTCTGGTGCCATGCAAAAGCCTTCAAACTTGGGGAGCAGGATATAACATCAGCTCTGTGTCCCTCTGCAGCCTGAAACCCTGAGGTGGTGGCGCCCTGCCCTGTGCATCCCAGCACAGCTAATTTAAATATGCACAATGAGCTGTGTGCATTATACTTGCAATATGATTTCACCCCATCGGCCAGAGCCAGTCACTGCTAGCCCCAGTGGGAGTCATTGCAGAATGATGGCAAAGGAGACTGGTCTCTGTCACTCATGGACCAGCTCTCTCAGTAATGGAGAGATCCTTCGCGAAGCTGAATGAAAATGAGCTTTGATCAGAAAGGAATCGATGTCCAATAACACTCAGCCTTTCACCAGGGTATCACAAACCACTTTACAAATGTGACCTAAGGAAGGCTCACAATATCCCTGGTAGCTAGGTATTATCACCACTAGATTATATTTATCACTAGAGCTCACTATTATGATCACTAGAGTAGTTTTATCACGAAAGCCTGCTTTTATGCTCACTAGAGCAGAATTTCTATTGCAAATATTTGCTCATGTTTATAAACCAAGCTGCTTCCTCTATTTTTGTGCTTCATCTTTTGGCCTTGGTTTGCCCTAGCATTTCAGACATGGTGTTTCAATGGCACAAACTTCGGCAGAAAGCAAATTTCAAAGCTGCACGCGCAAGTATTCGCAACCACCAAATTTTAAATGTCTAGGACTGGACACTAGAGGGGGACAAAAAGTCACGTGTTCTTCATGTGGGTTAAAATAGTATGCTCATCCAATCAGGCAGAGAGAAACAATACCATGTGACTTAGCTGACAAATCATAACTAACCACACAGCTCCCATTGTGAAAACTGAGTATCTAATTCTCACAGCCAACTGTTCATGATCAACCCAATGAGTTTAAAACCCTTGAAATATAATCCATGAAATAAATGTGATTAATGAGTAAAATAGAGGAAATCACCATGTGAAGGTGGATTTTCTGTGAACAGAAAAAGAGGCTGAATTTGCTTGACACATTATTTGTTGCTGTTTATTCACTCAGCTCTAATGATTCGTATTTTACAAATGTACACAGTGATTAAGTGACTTTCCCAAGGTCACAGGGGTAAGGCAGTGGCAGAACAGGGACTTAAAAAACCTGTGAGTCTTGACTTCTAGTTTTCTGTTCTAACAACTAGATCAACTGAGACCTTGACATGCTGATTGTATTCGGTTCGGCAGCTGGACTCTCTCTCTGCACCTGAGCCTTGGGGCGTTGCTGTCTATGATACAATGGAAGGAAGGTAAAGTAACCCCTGATGAAAGGTGCTGGGTTGATGGGCCTGGAGTCTGAATCCTCTGTCTACCCACAGAACAGAGAGATCATAAAGCATATTGCCTCCATGCTGACCCCTGCTAACATGCCTCTCTCCTGAGAGGGGAGATCCATCTTCATGCTTCATTCCAAACTTAGGCTTTCTGGTCAGTTATAGTCATGGGTTTGGTGACATGGTCCTCAAGAAAATGGACCAAGACCCAAGTAGGGGCTACAGGACAACCCTCAGATAACAATGAAAGAGTGGAACTCTATGAAGTTAATGGTTGGTTGGAGAAAACAGCATTTCTTTTTATAGTTGCATTTAGTGGTCTGGGACTGGACTTTCAACATCTCATAAGCAACCCCCTCTCATGGTCTCAGCTTGGAACCCAGTCTTCCCAACTCAGCAAGAACAATGCAGAACTCTGCAGTTTACAACCAGGGTTTCTACTGGGGTTGGCCCATCAGTACAGTTCATGGGTGGGGGGGCTTTTCAAATGTGTTTTCTTTATGATCTGGCCCATTTGTTCCCCTTTCCTTCTGTTGTGTTGGGAATCTTGGGGCAAATCAGATACCCCACGCACTGTATGGGCACCTATAGATGGATTTGAAAAAATGTAATAAATAAATGAGTACATAAATCACCCTTTGGGATTACTTAAAGAAAAACCCCATAAGGAAAAGGGAAGCACGATAGATGCTGGTATTTGCTATCAAATACCCAGGTTTCCTCTGCACAGCACAGCATCTTTAGTAGATATCAAATTATAACGCAATTACCAGGGGAGGAATGGGAGAAAATTCGATGACATTTTCCCTAAAGCTTTTTGTCCCTTGTTTTACAACCAACAGTAGAGCTAGTGGAAATGCTTCAAACTGGGGAAAAACAAAAACCCCAAAGGCAAAAACCTTTAGGTGTTTTGACTTTTAGCAAGTTCCCGCCCCTATCTGTGCCTCAGTTTCCCCATGTGTATCGTATGAATATTATTCATTTGTATTGCATAGGAGCCACAGCCATGGACGAGAATCCCATTGTCCTAGGCCATAGATAATGATACATATCCACTGTACAGGGGGAGGAAGGCTGAGAGGTTTAATTTATTAATGTTTGCAACTTGCACTGAGACAGACAGGATGGCCCAGTGATGAGGGCACTCGTGTGGGTTGTGCAAGAGGTGTGTTCAAGTCCCTGCTCTGCCACACTTAGCAGCTCCGTGCCTCAGTTTCCCATCTGTACAATGGGGATAATACCTCTGCTGTGTCTCATAGGGGTGTTGTGTGGCAATCGGAAGCTACAGTAATGAGGGCCATAGAATTATCTAGATAAGTAGATAGATCCTCAAGCACAAGGTGTTATTGACATGCCAAATACTTAGTATTATTTATCATTATTACACTATCATTTTATTATTTGTGCAAATTTCTCCAAGGTGTTGTATCACTCTCTAAGAACCATGAAGGGACTGGATTGCAGAGTTGCTCATTAATACAGCAACAAACCATCCTGAAATCCGTGCACCCCACAAGTTGTGCCCCTTTCCCACCCCCTACCCCGCACACACCACTGGAGAGCTGTCCATTTAACAGACGGGTGCTTAATTCCAGCCTGTCAGGTGACCCGAAATGCCAGCCTCACTTTTCAGCTGTTTATATAGGTTTGCTCTTAAAAAGAACAGAGAGGATTTGAACTCAGATTTGAATTTCTGTCTCTCTCTCTCTCTTTCTCTTTTCGAGCCAATACGGATTAATTTCTCCCTGGTATTTCTCACCAGGCCCCTCGCTGTGCTGACTGTAGTGAACATGCACTAAGGTGAGCCTGGGAGATCCCAGCTCTGGGAGGGGGGTGGCTCTGAGCTCCGGGCCAGGGCAGGGGTGGATCTGAAGGGGCTCCTGACCTTTGGATTACAAGCAGACCCTCAAATCCACAACCTCCTGGGCTCCTTCTTCAGGCCCTGCTGCTGCTCCTCCTCACCCCCAAATCTTCCCTCCTGGATTGGGGGACGTGAAGCTTGTCCCCTGAGCTGCCAGCATTCTTGAGCAGACCCTGATTGATGAGGGAGAGAAAATGTTACCCGGTGTGAAGGGGAGTGAAGAGACCCCTGACCTCACTCAGTGGAGGAGAAGAGACAAGTGAGTCCAAGGAGAGACGCTGAAAGGATTGGGCAGCCCTGGGGCTCAGGTGCCCGAGAGACGATTTTAAGAGTTAAAGGGCCTAGGGCATGACTACACTGAAGTACTAATAATACCCCTGTGATCTGCTATTGCACCTCCCAGACAAAGCGCTTTGCAGACATCCATCTGTTCTCATGTGCAGGCTGTGAGGTAGGTGGTACTCTAATATACACATGGGGAAATTGAGGCATAGGGAGGGGAAGAGATGTGCCCAAGGTCCATCAAAGAAGAGCTGCGAATAGAACCCAGGAGTCCTGACTCCCTCATCCCCTGCTTTAACTTCTGCCTCACTCTCACTGTCCTGTGGCACCCACTAAGTTTCCATTCACGCTATCCCTCCTGGCTTCTTTGCAGACAGTTTCACCTGGTCCCAGGCCCTCATGCAAGCTCAACGTGATTTCAGGTCCTGCGACAGGGATACGGTGCTGTGACGTGGCTGGCGGAAATGCCTGGGGACTCGACGTTCAGGCGGGTAGCTCCAACTAAGATGAAATAGGTCGGCATCAGAGCCCTGCCTTCCCTTTGCCAGAACAGGTGTCAAGGATTGACATCATTATTCAGGACCTCATTTAGCTATCTTTAACTTTCAGCATGTACTTAAGACCCATTAAAGTCAATGGGACTTGTGCATATGCTTGACTTTAAGCATATGCTTAAATGATCTCCTGAATAAGGGTCAATAATAATAATAATAATAATAATAATAAAGTATCTCCCAGAAAATTATAGATCCACAGAGTTTAAGGCCAGAAGGGCCAATTATGGTTGTCTAGTTTGACCTCCTGCGTAACGCAGGCCAGAGAATTTCACTCAGTGTTTCCTGCACTGAGCCCAGTATAAAGTGTATGCCAATGGCCTATCCATATATATATATATATATAAATGCCAGCTCCAGTCCAGCACTAGTCCTTTGTGGGGGAAGATTTTTAGGGTGCTGCCAACCCCCATGTGCCAGCTAAAGACCTAAGCTGAAAAACTGTCCAACTCATCCCTAGGTTGCAACTCAGCAATGATCTATGACATGCGGGAGGGGAGGAGGGACTGAGGAGCTGTTCTTTGCACCCATTGCAAAGGGATAAGCAATTCCACTAGGTCCATACTGGGTGGGTGGCATTGTCCCTGCAAAGCGCTTAACTGGTCAAGGGCAGGCCAGCCCCTAGTAAAGCTTTGTTCCCCTTCTAATCTCCTCACCCCAGTCCCTCTCCTCAATCTCTCCCCACCTGCCCACCCCTCTCCACCCCAACGAGGCATCACGGCTCCTAACGAAACGGAACTGCTGCCAGATGAAATATATTACTATTAAATACTTAATTCTTCTAGTGAGCGGAGAGCAGCCAGTATGAATACGATTATTAAAGAAAATTACTTTGGCTGATCAGATATTTCTGCATACTAATTTCTGACCCTTCTTCCCTCTCTGCTTGCTTCTCATCCCTTAGAGACCAGGACAGATAAAATTCCATCACAAATAGCTGATTACTGGGGCTTGCATTAAAATCAAATTTTTTTTCCTCTCAGCACTAATGTCCTTGCCTTGAATATAGAAAGCAGCAGCTGTCAAAAAAATAATAATCTAGGAATGGACCTAGATCTGAATTCCCTCTGAACTTTAGTGCTGGGACATTGGAATCTGGATCCAAATTCTGAAGCTGTCCCTATAACCAGCAACCCAGATCCCCAAACCCCACATGTCACTATCTGGATCCAAATTTGGCAGCTCAGGCCTCTCTCTGGGTAAAACTGCCCCTGTTTTCTCCCCTGTAGACATCCCTTAAAAATGTGTCATCCAAACATTGGATGTTCTGTTCTGGAACATGGCCCCTCAATCTGGCAAACACCCCATTGGCTGGATGTGCAAGAATACACAAAATGGCCCAAATTCATCCTTGCTGTAACTCCACCGATTTCGTTGGAGGCTAGACCAGGGGTCATCAAGACCTATTGACTAGATGCTATCATGATTGGTAAATTGTAGCTATGTAGATATTTAGATAGACAGACAGATGTAAGTCCCACAAAAATAATGTCAATTGGAAACCTGCTCCTCTTCCCCACTCTGTTTACCCTCATGCCATGTTGAGTGGGTGGTATTTGGCTTCCCCTTTCCCATGCCTTCCAGATATGCCCTTCCCGCCCTGTATGAGGCTGACTGCTTTTGGCCACCAGGTCTGTATATCTCCCACGTCTCTCAGTGGGTCGCCACCAAACACACAGGACGTTAACAATCACCGGGTGGCATGAGGAAGATGCTAAAAATAACCCGTTTCCCCACTTACCCCCCACAATCCTGTAAGCCTCCAATTTACCTGCTTTTGAAAAAAAAGACACTTGTGGAGGTGTCACTGCTCTGAAGCTGTAATTACAGCCTGAGCATGTTAATTCCCGGCTCTGGCTCTGCAGCTATCATCTCAATGGGGGATCCTGTCCACAGTGCCTCTCTCCCTTTGCCTCAGGGAAAAGTCTGCGGGAGAGGAAAAGGTGAACGTGCCTCTTGCAGGGAGGATGTGAGGGTGGACAGGGACCTTCTTCAAAGACCTGTGTTCAAACTAGCGCTTTTATACCAACCTGCAGGACCCAACATGGGGTAATGCCGGGGAGCAGAGGGTGCCCAGTGGGCATTGGTGGGTGGGACACCTAGATGCCACAGTGATGGCTGGGCATATTATAGACAAATAACAGAACCCAGCAACTTTGCCAGATTGCTCATCTGCCTAGATCCAGTCACTGAGGGGCAAAGATTATTTCCAGACAATGTCTGCCTGGGGGCCTCTCTTAAATGGGTTGGTTATCTCATGCCTGTTTCTAATGGACCATGTCACAAAATAACCTATCTCCATTGGCAATACTTGGCATTATTATAAGTAGTAGGATGAAGGATCCAATGGGCAACAGAGACAGAACTCCACTGTCAACGTATGGATGGTCCCTCCAAGTCAGATCCATGGCAGTGCAGCACTCACAAATGACAGAGAGAGATGGATAGATAACGTTAGACTCTTGTGTAATGCTACTGTGTGCTGTTAAACAACTGCGCTGTGCCACTTCAGAGGTGACTGCCTTTCAGTGGTGGGTAAAAAGAGTTTGGAATCTCAACACTAACCTAGTTCTGAATTTGTCATCTGGCTATAGCTCTGTCATGGGCCAAATCAAACCCACAGCATCTGAAAGTCTCCGAATGTTCAGGTCTAAATTTTTCCAAATCCAACTCTGGTTCTGAATTTTGGGGCTCAGGCCGTGCCTAGCGAGCTGTACAGGTGAAGTTTGCCCATGCCTTGAAGATGGAAGGTACTTTGCAAAGGCCACTTGTGTTATAAAATTCCCATTTCCTAATCTCATGGCTTCTTGGGTGCCGTTAAAGTCAGGCCCTGGGGCCATGCCCAGCTTCCTGGCTTTTGAGAACCATCTGGAAGCTGACAGCCCTCCGAGCACATCCAGTCCAGCACTGCTGCAGGATCCAAGTCCCAAGGATCTATATACACAAGGACAAGGAATGTTTATTTTTCCTTATTGACTTTCTCCAAATAAACCCAGGGAAGGCAGAAAGGGGCTCTCTGGCAGCAGCTGTTTACCCAGTGTTTATGATAAAGAGCCTTCTCCATAGCAACAGGTGGCAATGTGCCTCTCTCCAGGAAATGCTAGGAGGGGCCTTGGCAACGGCTTAATTTATTTATTTATTTGTTTAGAAAGGGGCCATATATATATATATATATGTGTGTGTGTGTGTAAAATATATATATAAAAGAATATAACCCTAGGAAGTTTTAGCTGCTGCCCTCCCTGGATGGAGACATGCTCACGGTGCTGCATGCAGATGTGTGCACACAAAACTCCCAGAGAGGACCGATGAAGACACATGGAGAATTGTCTACAGAAAGAGAAACACACATAGGCCCATGCAGAAACACGGATACACGGAGATACATGCACACACACA